>NC_046165.1:67497647-67780147 GCF_011064425.1 Rattus rattus
CAAACGATAAGACTTGGGAAAGTGCACCTGGCGGTCTTGGCGGTAGTGATCCTGAGGGCACGGGAGGAACAAGGCTGTCCTGCTGATGCTTTCTGCCCGCCCTGTAACAACAGGCCTGCTCTGTAGACCATGTGAAGGCGTTTTGCTGTGACATACCAGTTTGTGCCCTTTCTGGGATGACACTGTCCTGTAAGAGGCTAGCACAGAAGGGTAGAGGAAATCTCTAGAGACTCAGAAAAGGGACTGCAAACCTCCTCTTGGCTCCTTCTGAAGTCACAGCTAAACCACAAAAAAAGAAATACCAATTTGATATGGAAAGGATGTGGTTTTAGACATTTGTCGATAGTCCCTAACAACAGTCCTTTCATGAACCGCGAGAAATTAAAAACAGTCATTTCCACTTGCTATCGTCTTGACATGACAGGCTGGCGATGTTCTTAGCTTGTGCATTTTCCTGCATTTCTTTCTTCCATGTAGCCCTGGCTGTCCTGGAACTCGCTCCAAAGACCAGGCTGGCCTCCAACTCAGAGCTCCACCTGCCCCTGCCTGCTGAGTGCTGGGGCTGAAGCCGTGTGTACCACTACAGCCGGACTCCTTTATCTCTTAGCAGAAGTGCTCCGTGGGCCTCCTCAGGATCTCTCTGCTGCCTCCTCCTTGAAGGCAGCCATCAGTACAAACTCGATGGGTGCCCTCTGTCTACACTTTAATACTCATGACACATATTTCCATTTGATATAAACGTGACATGCTGCTGCACATAGGTTTTGAACTTTGCTTCTTTTACTTAGCCGGATGCCTTTTGCAGTCTGTTCTTACTGGCACGCCAACCCCCTTTGGGTCATTGCAAAGTCAGTTAACATGACAGTGTTATAGATTACGTAATCCCGGCCCGATGGGTGTTAGGTTTTCTTACTTGCTTGCCTTTACGTACAATGGTGTCCCACAAGGCTGCGTGTGACCTCCTTGTGGCCATGTGACTGTTTGTTTCTGATCTGGCTTGAAGGACTTCTGTCTATCCAGCTCATTTTGTCTTAATGCCATCTCATGCTGTCATACTGTCTGAAATGTGTCATTTGACATCTTTTTTCAACCACAGCAAGGAAATCTGTCCATATCCTCATCGGTGCTTGGGTTGTTAGATTTTGGTTTGCTTTGTTTTCCTGGTGTGACAGGATCAGTGTTGACTTAATCTGCGTTTCTGTGGTTCACACTAAAAATAAAGACAGGAGCCACCTATCTCTGTTTAAGAGGCTGTGGGAGCTCTCTCTGGGCTTAGCAGGGTCACGATGACATTCGCCTCTGTAGCTCCTCTGGGAAACAATGGGGCGTGAGGTCGGTGTAACACCTGACTCATAGGAGGGATGGTAAAATGTCTCCAGCCTGTTGGAGGCTGGAAGAAAGTTCTTATAGGACAGATGTTACTAGCTGGATGTGGTTGAACGCTCCTGCACTCCAGCACAGAGGAGGTAAGAGGGTTGATGTGGGTTTAAGGCTTGCCTGGGCAACATAGCAGGTTCCAGGCCACTCGTGCTCCATAGCAAGGTTCTGACTCAATTTTTTGAAAAAAAAAATGGGAGGGAGGAAGAGAATGAGAGAGAGAGAGAGAGAGAGAGAGAGAGAGAGAGAGAGAGAGAGAGAGAGAGAGAGAGAGAGACAGAGACAGAGACAGAGACTAAGTCGACACCAATTGGCTCCCACCAGAACGATACAAGGAGAACCTCGTCCATGCTTTTTCCTGAGTAAAACCAAACGCTGTTAGCTTGCACTAACTGCATATGGTGTGAATGTTTGTGCTGCAGTGACAGGAAAGTCCCATCTCCAGCACAGGCTCGTGTGTATGCTGATCTGTCGTCTCCCCTTCCCCTACAAAATCCACTGTTTGAAATTTTTTCATTTGAGAAGATTTGAGTGAGACTTGCCCAAATTCTTTGCGCTGAACACATACTGCTTTTGAAGTGATAAAAACGTACTTGGCTTTTAAAAGAGGCTTCGCACACAGGGACCCTGGCAATCATGAGCGATGTGAGCATGAGTCACTTACAGCTGGCTTCATGGATGGGAACCCGAGTCTGGTGATCCTGTTCCTTCAATGTCTGTGAGCTGGACAGACCTGGCTTCAAGTCCTACGACTGTTTGTTACTTAGCTCCACGAGTTTGTGAACTGTTTCTCATTGATAAAGTGTGGGGGACACTAGGCTGTCTGTGTTATCTCTGTCACTGGCCTTTTGGGCCAGTGATGAGGGAACACACGGTAGCCAGGAAGAGAAGAGGAATGGACCTGTCATATGGTTCCCTTTAAAACAATGCCCCTCCCACGGGGGGGTGGGCAGTGACCTTTCACTAGGGTCCACCTCCTAAGGGTTCCATCTCCCAGCATCGTAACAGGCTGGGGACTAAGGCACTGTCACATGGGCCACTGGGGGTCATTTCAAATCCAAACTGTACTGAGGTTACTCTCTGTGTGTGTCTGTTCATGTCATGCATTTGTGCATGTGTGTTTGTGTGTCTGTGGGTGTGAGAGACAGCCAGAGTTGACACTGTGTCCACTGTAGTTGTTGAAACCTGGTCTCTCACTGGAATGGCTGATGAGTTCCAGGATCTGCCTGTCCCTGTTGCTCCACAGCCCTGGGCTGGGTTCACAGATGCATGTGAGCACACTTGACTTTTACGTGGGTCCTGGGTATACAATCTCAGGTCTTCATGCTTGTGGAACAGGCACTGTGCCTACTAAGACACCTCCCCACCTTACTGTCAGGGTTAAATGAGACAGCCATAAAGTGCTTGCCATGTACCGGGTATCCTCCGAAATGCTTGGAAATATTAGTGGTGATAACATATGCCAGCATTTCTCTGCCTTTTCACGTTTGGGTGCAATGGCGTCACCTTTGACTGATTTCTGAGCATGACGGCGGTGGGAAGCCACATTCCTGCAGGTACTAGAAAACAAAACCATTTACCTGCTGCTTTAGGAAGGAGCGAACCTGGTTCCCTCCCCCATGGTTGCCCAGAATTAAATGAACGACTAGACTGGAGGCTCCCCTGTGATGTGAGCGTTGCATAGCTGCAGGCCCAGACAAGGCTAGGCAGCTGAAGCCTGTGATGTCTTTGGGAATATGGTGAGGAGTGAGGTGACCGCTTGGTTATTATCCTAAGTGTAGGCTGCTAAATGGTTTGTGCTGGTATGTAATGGCTTCCTCCGTGAAGGGAGCTGCCAAGGAACTATTCACACTGGCAAGGCACTGAAAATCTTCTCTGCCTAAGAGGTTGGGAGGGTTCCAGAACTTCCCTCAGGACAGCGCTCAAACCTGTCCGAGTTTATGTTGTTGCCTTGATCTCATGCCGCGGACTCCATCACCGTGTTTACCGTGTGTGTGAGCGCTGAAAGCTATCCCAACTCCACCTACTCCGAGACCGTCATTTGTGTCCTTAGCCTGGAGAGTACGGCCAACCACTCTCTGCCAACCCACTGAGCCAGATGCTGGCACATGCCCTCAGTTCCAGGTCCCACACCGTCCACCCAACTTCCTGAGTTCACTTTAGATCCACCTCTCCTTTGCCTCTTCTACCATTGACTTAGATTTCCAGACGGTTATTCTGATTGGTTCTCCATCATTTAAAATTCTCCCAGCATCTTTTTTTTTTTCCCTATCAGTAGGACACAGGGCAGACTCCTTAGTGGGGTACTCTGTCCAGCTCTCTGTTCACTGTGGATCTCTTGTCTTTCACAGCCCTTGGTGCCTCGGAGGTGTGAGCGTGGCTAGGCGCAGGGGCCTGCTGGGCGCATCTTCCGGGGAAGGCCTCCTGGCCAATCCCCTATTCCATCTGGGCGAATGGTTCCTGAGCACGGGTCTGTACTTGAGAACAGAACTGGGGCTCGCTCTAGAGGATGTCTGTGAATCCAAGGCTAGCATGGGCTGCATAGTGAGCCTCTGTGACGAAGGAAAGGAGAGGTCAAGTAAATCAAGTTGGCTGATAACAACCGGTCAGCAGCTGCTGTTAACAATATTGCTTTTTCCGTCTGCTTGTCCTGAGAAGTAATTACTGAGGTCTCCAGGGGTAGCTATGAACTTGCCTGTTTCTCTTTTTGATTCTTAGTTCTTACTTCACACACACACACACACACACACACACACACACACACACACACACACACACACACATATATTTAACTTGATAAAGAAATTAGTATTTAATATCCAAAATATGTTGTCTAATATCTTTATTTACTTTTATTTGAGAAAAGTGTTGGCTTGGCAGTAAAATGAAGG
This sequence comes from Rattus rattus, assembly GCF_011064425.1. Lineage (NCBI taxonomy): Eukaryota > Metazoa > Chordata > Mammalia > Rodentia > Muridae > Rattus > Rattus rattus. Next base: position 67,501,916 of record NC_046165.1, read on the forward strand.
AGGCCCAATGATTTCCCAAAACCATCTACCACACAGCCGCCCCCTCCTTCGCTTTCAGCCCCCACACCAGTGAGTGCAATTGGTAAACCACACTGGAACACGCCATTCATTAGCCACAGTTCAAGGCGGGTTTCACTCTCAGTGGCTTATATTCTGTGGGCTTGGACAAGAGCACATCGAGCTGTGTGTGACTATGGTGTCAGTCTTCTCACTGTCCTAAGTCTGCTGTGTTCTCTTCTCTCTCCACCCCATGCTCTGCTGTGAGAGGCATCGCTGCTTAGGATTCCTGCGTCTTCTTGGAGCTGCAGTCAACTTTCCAGGGTGCTTCCTCTTTCCTGTCTGATACTGTTCTTTGTCCTGAGGTCTGCTTCTCAGATATTAGCATAGTTCCTATAACTTACTTTCATGTTCACACCAGTTTTGTACTTGTTTCCTTTACCATAACAAAATACCTGAGGTTGGGGACTTTATAAAGAAAAGACCTTTACCCTGCCCATTAGACCATTGGGGAGGTAAGAAAAGAGATTTGTTCAACTCACAGTGTTGGAGCCTGTGCATCTAAATACTGCCATTGAGGTCTGTTCCTTACATGGGCGTATGCACAGATGTTATGTGCTAGTTCTTGATTGGTCCTGTCTTTGGGTTTGCTTCTTAGAGATCTTGAGCTAAAAATAACTGCTCAAAGTGAATGCAGTGGTGAGATACACTAACTCTACCATAAGTTGCACACAATATGCATACTATACAATGACAGTGACAATGGCTACTACTACTATTATTATTTTAATGACAAGATCTGGTCATATCGTCCATGCTCCAGAAGATGTTCATAGGCACCTTCCCACTAATGACCAGAATATAGAGCCCCATGGTCCCCACTCCTGAGAGGTCACCATAAGGATGGCAAATACTTGTGGACACCAATCAACATAGCCCTGGACCCCTGTGCTCAGTGGGTTCGCCTGTCTCAGCCTCTCTAATAACTAAGACCATGGGTGTTCTGCAGTACTCAGTTAAATGCAGTCATCTTTAAGTCCAGGGTTTCAGTAGAATTGTTTCCAAGTATCAAAGTAGACTTGTCTTGTTAGAACAAGACAATTCCCATTCATTCTTCAGCCATGCATTTCTTTTGAAAGAAGAGGAGTTGTTCTTCATTGAGGGAAGCCCCCCCCCCAATGTAATAGACATCAGAGAACCAATTAGACCAGCAGAGACCCTGACAATGCTGGCACCTAAGTGCCTCTCTCTTGGTCCTTTAAGACTGAGACTCATGACTTTGAAAGTTTTCTTTTTACATAGTATTATTAATTGTGAAGGATTCTAACTCTTTTTATCTGAAGCATTGGCTGATCATATTCCCGATGGTGGGTAAGTATCTTAATCAGTTCTCTTCCCTGGGCCAGGGTTACGTGAAGAGAGCCTTTGACTTGGTAGTAGTTAAAGCTACAGAAACTTTCTACATCTCCATATGGAAGGGGACTCTCCTTTCTTAGACTGAAAGTTTAGGCATAACTTTTAAAAAGTGTGTGTGTGTGTGTGTGTGTGTGTGTGTGTGTGTGTGTGTGTGTGTGTGTGTGTGTAGGACAGAAAACAACCGGAGGCACCATCATGAGAAACAGCATCCACCATATTTGAGAATGGCCCCTCATTGGCCTGTGGCTCACTAGACTAGACAAGTTGTCCAGTGAGCTTCAGGGATCCTTTCTCCCCCTCTTCATGCTGGGATGTCCAGTGCATCCCCCATCGTGTCCCAGAGTTGTACATGTATTCTGGAGACTAGATTCAGTTCATGATGCTTGCAAGGCAAATGTGGCTTACCCAAGGAGCCATCTTCCAAGTATAGATTTTAATTAATTAATTTTTTAAAACCTTAAACAACCCATTATCTTCATGCGTCAGTGTGTGTGATATATGTGTGTAGTGCAATGTGTGATTGGGTGTGTGTGTGTGGTGTTCATGTGCTAACAGTGCACCTGTGGAAGTCAGAAGACAGCCTCAAGTGTCAGGCCTTGCTTTCTACCTTGTTTGAGACCGCACTCTGCATATATATATGTATATATATATGTATGTGTGTATATACATATATACACACACACATATGAATGAAATAGTAATTTGGGGGGTTTCCTGAGATAGAGGCCTTGAACTCATGACTCCCCCCCTCCCACTTCAGTCTCCTAAGTTCTGTGACTGAAGGCCTGTGTTACCACACCTGACTTGTCTGCTAATATTTTTGGTGTTTTGGTGCCAGAAGCTGAGCTCAGGTCCTACCTGAGCGAGTGCCTACCATCTGACCACACCCCGGACTCTTCCTATTTTTATCTTTTTCCTCCTGGTAAGGCATGATCTATTTCATGCGTTCATTTGTTTATTCGCTTATTTATTTTGTGTCAACACGTGTACAGTGTGTTTGTGTATGTAGGTACACGAGTGTAGGTGTGTTCATGTGTATGATATGCATGTGGAATTAGAGAACAGCCCTGGGTTCTGTTTCCCAGGAACTGTCTGCCTTTTTTTGAAGACAGGGTCTCTCATTGACTTGAGTCTTGATGACTGGACTATGGCTTTTAAGTGTGCCTCATCTTCTCGCCTTTCTAGTATTTGAACCAACCCTCACCCAGACACTGAAGTGACCCCTGACCGTGAAGCCAGCCTCTGCTCCAGTGCTGGTGCTTTGATTGGTTTGGTTTGGTTTGGTTTTTGAGACGTGGTTTCTCTGGATATCCAGGACTGTCTCGGGACTTGCTCTGTAGTTCATGATCTGTCTGCCTCTGCCTCCTGAATGCTGGGATTAACGTTAACACCTTCCTGATAACTTTCTGACAGTGAAATACCTCATTTAAAATTTTGAAGAGGGAAGACTCCGTTTCCAGCATATCATAGTTTTAGAATCAGAAGTTTTTACATAGTTGATGGGAGAAAGGTTTGTTTCTGGCATGTTCACTCTTTCTCTCTTTCTCCTCCCCCCCCCAGATCCCAGAATGAAACTGTCTACCCATGTTTGGGGTCATAGACTATTTTTTTTTTTTAATGGCTATCTTAGCACCTGTGGGGAACCCTGGTGAGGACTCTCTTGAGTTGTGTTGTGTTGTGTAACCCAAAGTTCATAGAGACAAACCATAAAGGAGCATTCACATGCACTTACACGAAGCATCCCCTTCCCACTCCTCTGTTGATAGGAGATGACAAAGCATCAAGACTGTGGCTCAACAGAGGCTTGTGACAGTCACAAGGTGATACTTCCCTTGTGTTCTTACAGTCAACACAGACTGCAGAAGACGTAGGTGTGAGCCCCCACCCCCACCAAGCAAGCTGCGAATTCCACAGCAGCAGACACTGGCTGGGGGCTGTACTGTCAGATCCGGAATGTTCTGTCTACCTGTCTGGAGTTACAGTCTGATCAATCTTGTAGATGGTGGACATGACAATCCCTAAGGCAGCTCCCCACCCCTGCAAAGTCTTCCAGAAATTCCTGCTTTCCTCTTTTGTTTGTTTTCGAGACAAGGTGTCATTCCCGGAACTAGTAGGCCAATCAGGATTCCAACAACTTCCTACCTCTGCCTCTCCCTGTTGTGATTTATGGCTGCAGGTCCCCAGGCCTGCCTGATTTTTCTTGGCACTTCTTATAAATCAGGGTTCCCATAGCCTAATGGATGACTGTGTTTGATTAATTTGTCCCATCAGATTGTAGGGTGCAGACGTAGGAATTCCTGGTTTGTTGTTAAACATATCATAAAGGCTGCAAATGAAGAAATGGACGGGCTATGGTGTCAGGGCAAGGACAGAAGACCCTCCCAAGGGCTCGCACCCTCCACAACTTCCCACCTGTTTATCAGGGCAGGTCATCTAAGCCTGTCCTTTGGATTACTGGGGAGACGTCGTGGGTAAGTGTGAGGAAAGCAAAGGTTCCAGCAGCAGCTTGGCGTTCCTTTTTTACGGGCAAGACTCTTCTGGAAAGGGGTATAACCTACTCTCTGTCAGGAAAGGTCAGAGAAGTTCTTATGGCCAGCTAAAGGCAGCAGAACATTAAAGTCTCTGCAGTAGGCCATGGATAAGGAGTTGTGGATCAATAACCATGGCCAAAAAACCAATACACACATCCTAGCATAACACATAGCCACATGCTAGACTCTAGTTTTGTGGAACCCTGTGAGGCAGGTCATCCACATGGGGTCCTTCCTTTCTTGCTACTGTTAAGGAAACTCCATGGCTTCAGTGAGTTCCTGTTTAGGACCCAAGGGCCAGCCCATGGCTGTCTCTGTCCTATGTCACACACCATGTGAACGTTTGGTTGGTTCCATTTGGAGTCTAGGAAAGCTGATTGCCAGCCACTCATGTTCCGCTATCCGTGTTGACACAGACTAGAATCACACTGGAGGCTGATGGTTAGAGTGTCTACATTTGTAGTAGACATTTCAAATCTTATCTTTTAAAGATAAAAGCCCAGGGTGGCATCAAAGTTCCGATCCATTTGCTTCTGGCTCTCAAGAGCTAGGGTTATGTGTGTTTTCCTCCATGTCTGGCGTGTAGTAGAAATCTTCACCCAACAAAAGCACTGAACAGGACCATTAAAGAAAAATCAGTGTTTTGTTTTTTTTTTCCAAAAAGAAATTAAAAAAAACAACAACAAGTATTCAATATATAACAGAAAGAATTAGGACTCTCTCTTTACAGAAGTGAGTAAAGGATGTGGCGTGTGCATCATCTCGGCATTGAGAGGCAGAGGCAAGAGGATCTCCAAAACTTGGAGGCTAGGTGCTCTACGACGTACTGGATTCCAGGCCAGCCATGGCTGCCTAGCTAGGTCCTATCCCAGATGAAATGACGTTCCACAGTCTGGGGATGCTGAGTGCCTGTTTAGCTTGCAGAACGCCAAGTACCACACAACACCAGGCCTAGTGGTGCATGCCTGTGAAATTTAAGGTTATCTTCAGCTCCACAGGGAGGCTAGCTCGGGACATATGAGGTGTCGGTTGACTCAAGCAATGAGCAGTGTGTGTGCTCTCTTCAGTGCACCGTGAGGGAAGCAGATCAATTGGATAAGAAAGGAATCAGGAAGAGGAGCAAGCAAGGCATCCAGTGTCAACATTGAAGAAAACATGTGATGTGATTTAAAGTGGATTTTTAACTTATTGGAAATTAGCAAAGCGTCTTCCTTAAAAGGTAGCAGCCAGGCATCAGGCATGGTGGCATAGCCAGAGGCAGAGATGGGGATTGCCTGGTCTACGAGTGAACTCTGGACCAGCCTGGGCTGGAGTGAGAGCCTGATCTGGTCTAGTGTGAATGAGTAGCTTTTTAAAAAGTTTAACCAATGCGTAGCCAAGTGTAGTGGCTCATAGATGTGATCCAAACATTTGGGAGGTGGACGAGGGAGACCGGAGGGTCAGGAGTTCATGGTCCTTAGCTACATGGTAAGGCAGGGATGAGCCTTAGCCACTTGAGATCCCATCTAAACCCAGACACACAGACACAGACACATGGGCACACACACCCAAACACAAAAACTCCCTATAAGAACAAAGGAAACCTCAGTAACCTGTGTTGAATGTCACTTCTCTCGAGGCTCCAGCCACACAACGGCTTAGCAAACACCAGAAACACCCTAAAGCAGTAGGCGAAAGAGAGATGTAAGTGAACTGTCTTTATTCTATTATATTTTTCATGTCAAGCATTTAAATTCTAAATACATGATCTCACAAAAGGTACAAAAGTATCCCTGGAATGAGGATGGGACTAGGCGCTCAGAGGGATGGCGTGGGGCTACGCTCCCTCCCTTTCTGAGGTGCTGTGACGTCATGGGAGGCAGGACTGCTTTCACAACAGACAGCGCTAATCTCTATAAGCAGAACACCTAAGCTCAGGGAACTGACCGCTTGGCGTGCAGGTGTCCCCACCCCCCCGCAGCCCCCCCCAACTCCCTCCCCCCAACTCCTGCCCGCCTGCTCTGCTGTGCTGTTTCCCTGGGGAGGATCTCTGGGTGTAATTTGTTTTGGATCACTGTGGGAAGTTCTAGGCTAGCAGAGCGAGCGCATGTAATACCCTCAAGTCAACCAAACAAAAACCAAAACCGCTTTAATTTGATTTGAATACCATTCGTTTGGCTGAGCGGTTCGGTGTTGAAAACGACCATCTTTTCCTCTTGACACATGACACCACTTCTTCCAGAGCAGGGAAACCCCTTGTTCCTTTCAGGTCTCTCTTCCTCTTCCTCTCTCCCTTTTCCTGTCTACCTCCTCAGGGGTGGCAGCCTGTAATAGGTTTTAAAGATTGGGCTCTTGGGGAAAACACAGGAGAGAGCAGTGGCAGTGATTAGACAGGGAAATTAAGCACTAGCCTCAAGGCTGCCTCGCAGTCTTCACAGTCTGCGCTCCACTCCCCTCCAGCCCTGGCGTCTGTCTCTCCACAGAGCGCTGTCAGCTTCTCTGCCTGGCCTTCCCGAGTCATCTTCCTCCACATTCAAACCCGTTCTTAAAACCGTGTTGTGTGTAAAATATCTCTTGTACTGCAGTCATCTGGGTTTTCTTGGAAAGCACATTGAAGTTTTCATCTAGATACTTTACATGAGTCACAGGATGCTGTTTAATTTGTGTGAGGCAGGGCAGGATGGGAGTCATGAACAACAACAACAAAAACCAACTCAAAACCTCATCGTTGCCTCTCATGGCAGCCGTCCGTGGGAATGCGCAGCCTGTGGCCTGTGGCAGGGCTTGAAAAGCAGGTACTTGGGCTCCCTCTGGTAACCATCCAGTGAGCTGACCTGCTGTGTGATTGTGCAGTCGCCAAAGTACAGCCCCCAAAGCTCTCAACAATCCGGGTACTGTTTGAGAAGGGAAGGGGAAAAGGCAGCAGCCTTGAAGTTGAGCTTCATCTACTGTCTGGGTCTGGAGGCTCGTGAGAGTTGGGTCAGGATGTGGCTCAATGGTCAGCCCCTGAGTTAGAGCCATAATGTTTATGCCTGGAATCCCAGAACTTGAGGCGTGGGGGGTGGGGGAAGGGAGGCCAGGAGGGTCTAGAGTTTCACATCAGCCTTGGTTACATATTGAGTGGGAGGCCAGCCTTAGCTATGGGACACTGCCTCAAACCATTAAGAATCCCTAATTAACAATTAAGTTTTGTCACAATTTACTTCCCAAGCGTTCATCGCTTGGTTTTGCTGCCCAAATCTGGGCATGCCTACGGTACTGGTGGTGTTACGACTGTATCATTTGTTAGACGTATTGTTCCCACTCCCTCAAATCAAAGTAAACCCAAATAAACAAACAATAATAAATCAGCTCCGTAGGGAGATGTGGTCAGACTTTAATTCAGCAGAGGCAAGCTGGTTGCCTGCCGTGGTGATGGCACCACCCACCGGAAGTACTTCACATGAAGCAGCTTCTTATAGAAATGGGCCCCTCCAAGGCAGACCGACAGGAGAAGCAGGAGGGTGTGGATGAGAGATGAGCGAGTATCCACATTCCCCTGCTGCCATAGCTATTTGTCCCATCTAAGCAGCCCTTCAAAGCAAGGAGGGCTGCAGCCTCTGGGGTCTGACTAAAATGACCCACTCCCCTTTTCAGACATGAGCTACCTTAGTGCATAGCAGGAACTGAACCCAGCGCGTGACACCGATTGGAGTCTGAGGTCTGTGACTCCGTCCATCTCGCACAACTGGGTTACAACAGCAAGAGTAACCAAATTTCAAGCCAACAGGCCACTGGAAACCCTTACATAATTGTAGAAGGTTTGGGTTTCCTCTGGTTCAAGTTTTCTTGCCTCTGTCATGATCAAACGATTTGGAGAAGGGCGTAGAATTTCAGAGGAGAATCTGCAGGCCGGCGCACAATGAGGCCATTCTTTCCCCAACTCACACGAGCTCCACGTCGATCTTCACCTCTGGCTTGACTACAAGGCTCCATTTAAACTGAACCCACCTCACAGACTTAACTGATCCAGGAGAGACTCAATAGGAACAGCCAGCTACTGTAGCTCTTTTTCCCTCTTTGATAAGGGGACGGAGCACAATGGGCTTTACAGTTCTTAAATGACTCCGTCCTTTGGTTCTGTTTGAGATGCAATGCTTATATGGCCTTTGAATCTTAATAAAATTTCATGTGGCCTGATTATACTTTTAAAAAGTATAAACAAACACAATGTGTGACCCTTCCCCTTTTGAATAAAACTTAAAAAAAAAAACCTTAAAATTTATTTTATGTGATGGGTGTTTTGGCTGTGTGTCTATCTGTGCACCTTGTGTGTTCCTAGTTCTCACAGAAGCCAGAAGAGGGCATTGGATGCCCCAGAACTGGAGTTACAGGTGATTGTGAGCTACTATGTAGATGCTGGGAACTGAGCCCAGGTCCTCTGCTAGAACAACAGATATCTGTCTGTCTGTCCATCCATCTGTCCATCCACCCACCCACCTCCCTCCCTCCCTCCCTCCCTCCCTGTTATCTATTCTTCTGAGATGTGGTATGATCTCTTCCATCTCAAACTGTGCAGCAGAAGATACACTTGACCTTTTTGACCCTCCTGCCTCTATGTCCCAAATGCTGGGATTAGGCTGACATTTTCTTTTATTTGTGAAGAGTAATTCTGAGATTGCTTCGACACTGAGTTTCTGTAGTTGGGCTCTTGGAGTTCTTTTCATCCCCTTAAATGTTACATAAATAAAATGTCCCAGTGGAATTGGCTGGGTGATTGGAGTTGCAGAAGTGACCAAGGTGCTAGTATGACTCTGTCCGTCGCCGTGAGCAGCTAGGGCAGCAGTTCTCAGCAGACATCCTGCACATCAGACATTTGTATGAAGATGCGTAGCGGTATTAAAATTACAGTTGTAAAGTAGCAACAAAGTAATGTTATGTTTGGGGAGCACCACAGCACGAGGAGCTGGATTAAAGGGTTGCAGCGTTAGGAAGGGCGAGTACTGCTGACCTTGGGTGGGGGATCCTGACACCGGTAGAATGTCAGGTGTATGGCAGACCCTCTCTTTCTTTTACACAGTGCTCTTTGGAGCTGAACTTGAGAATAGTAGTCAATCTGAGCTTGAGGAGTCACCGCGATGCTTGCGAAAAATGCAGGAACCTCAGCCCCACCCGTGTTAGGTCAGGCATAGGGGCTTGGGGTTTTCTTTTAAGTTAAGAAGCTCCTAGTTGATTAGAATCGTTGGCTCTTTGGCCATTGTGAAAAGAAAGTGAATGTCATAAAGGGACACTGGGGGTCCCTTGCCTCCCAGGGACCTGCTGTGGTAAGAGGGACCCTCAGTGCGGTCCCCATAGGTGCAGAAGGGCACTTTCTCACGGGTTGTTTCCACTCAGAGCAGGCTGTCCTCCCCAGCCCCAAGTTCCCAGCCTGGGCTGCCGATTGCCATCGCAGGCCCACCCAGCCCTGTAATTAGAATTTCTGAGTGGTTGTTATCGGCCGTAATTAATCCAAACGCGCTCCTCTATCTCCTCCATCCGGTCGCCCACCCCATTTAGGACTTGGCAATTGTTAGAAACAAAGGTCTTTTTCAAAAGGACTCCCAGTTAGAAATGGGCCCTGGAGTGCCTCTGGGGAGTTACAGGTGGATGAGATTTTCCCCTCCACGGTCCTGGATGTGTGGTGGGGGCAGATAGGGGACGAGTGCCCTGATGAAAGCACTGGGGTTCCCTAGTGGCAAACCAGAGGGAGGGCTCCTGTGAGCTTTGCTGTAGGATAGGCTCCCTGAAGTTAGCAGCTTCCCTGACGGCCCCATCTGGGAATCTGAGTCACTCCCAAGTACCTTCCCACAGAGCTCCTTAGGGTGAGAATTTCCAGAACTTCCTTCTAAACCCGGGAGTCGTCGTCGTCGTCGTCGTCGTCGTCGTCGTCGTCGTCGTCATGCCCCCCCCCCAGGCGCGCGCGCGCCTTCCCATCCATCACTCCCAGACAGGAATCTTCTGCTCTCACACTCCTGCCCTGCTTTGCAGGGGACACTGGGCGACCTTTTCTCTCCCCTGACACGGTCTAAAGTAGAACCTCCTAAGAACACACACGGGCACACGTGCATCTTAATGACATTTTATGTGGCTTAGGACTGGACAAAAGTCAGATCCACAACACTCTGCTGGTTTTCCGGCTGGGTGAAGAGAGAATGTTTGTTCAGGTAAAGCAGTAGGCAAAGGGATCCTGACCCAAAGGTTACAGACTAGGGGATGAGCAAGGCTTCCTGGGTAGGTTCTTTCTGTCTGGGTCCCTGTCTTCAAAACCAAGATACCTCTTTATCCCCTGTGTATTTCAGGGGAGGCCAGGGAAAAGCCAGGGAAGCCTCCTGGTTCAGTTGTTTTCAAGGTGCTCTACCCTGGGACTGTGGGTCCTGAGATCCGTCATTTCTAAATTGATTCCTTTTAGAAACAAAGTCAATACAGCCCAGCTGTTGTCTTGATCGCAAGTTGTCATCTAAAATGTGTCCCTTTCAGGAGTGCGTTCCGGAGAACCTAGAACTGAAGAAGAAGATTTTTGCCCAGCTGGACCGCATCGTGGACGACCAGGTCATCCTCAGCAGCTCCAGCTCATGCCTGCTGCCTTCCAAGCTGTTCACGGGCTTGGCACATGTGAAGCAGTGCATCGTGGCTCATCCTGTGAGTATGCTGCTTGTTTGTTCCTGTGTGGCATTGGAGATCAAGCCCAGGTCCTGTCACATGCCCGGCAGGTACCAAGGTGCACTTCAGCCCTAGGGAGGGGAGTAAGTCTGGGACTTGATTGTATCTCATTCTCTTTTAGGGGCGATACTTTGCACTGGATCTGCAAATATCTTGACTGCTTTATGGAGGCACAATCCACACACCACACAATCTGTTAGTCAATATCATACTCCTTGGCGGTTTTGTATACATTTAGGATTGTGCAATATCATCATTAAAAAAAAAAAAAAAAGGAATAGGATCCAAAATTCTTTGGAATTTTATCTGTGTGTCTAAGGTGTTGTGGTATAAAACAAGCAGTATTTACTGCTTTAACCCTCTGGGCACTTAGCATGTGGTATAGTGCCAGTTGCTGGGTAAGCAGTCATTAGAGCAGAAGTGCTGTATTAAATGTCCTTGTGGGCTCAGGGGTCAGGGGGTGCTATATTAAATATCCATGTGGTCTGGGGTGGGGGCAGGGGGTGTGGCTAAGTGGACAAGGCGTGTGCTTTGTAAGCATGAGGGGCCTGGGTTTGAACCTTGAGAATAGCAGCATGTGCTTCTGTAATCCCGGAACCCCTACAGGGAGATCGGAAGTAGAGACAGGAGAACCCTGGAAGTCTAAGGGTCAGTTTGCCCTGGGTACGCAGCTTCAAGCCACAAAAGCTCCTCTTGAGGTTGACCTCTGACCTCCAAATGTGGCCATAGCACAAGTGCATACATACACATACACAGAGAGAGGGAGAGGGAGAGGGAGAGGGATAGGGAGAGGGAGAGGGAGGGAGTGGGAGGGTTTAAATGTACACACCACACAGGAGTTTGTAGACATGTCTCTGGCTTTGTGACTTTCACAATAGGATCAGATCTGTTAAGATGCAGATCTGATGGGTGCCACTGTCAAAATTCTGATTTAGGGCATCTGAGGTGAAACTTTGTTTCCCTGCTGATCCTTTCACCATCTACTGTAACTGACTAACAACGTTTCCTCACCAGAAACACCTTAAGTGGGGAGCCAGGCCACCGGTTCTCATGAGCGGGTGAGGGGGGGCTCAGCGAGTCTTTCTGAGGTTAGCGTGTCATTGGGAGGGCACAGAGCAGGCACAGGGGCTTTAAAGGTCACTCAGTGAATGATGCTGGAGTCCTGACCGGGAACTTGGCATGACCACGAAGAACCAGGACAGCCTGTTTGGGTGGGAAAGCTTCAGCCATGATAAACGTGATGTCCTGTTGTGTATCATTACCAGCCAAAAGCTACACAGAGGAACAGTGCCAGCCTGGCGTGGTTGATGAGAACTGTGCTGGAAGCTGAGGTATTGCATAAGCCAAGGCTGTAGGGCAGGAGCAAGCAGGAGGATATGGGATGGGGTCATGATGACGTCAGTGGGAGAGCCCACACACTGAGGCAGGGGGTGCTGGGTGGGGGTGCTGGAGGAGGTTGGTTGGGAGATTAGAGAATATAGACCGAATGTCTGTGTCAGCTACTTTCCTTGTTGATCTGGTGAAATGCTTGACAGGAAGCAAATACAGGGAGGACGGGGTTGTTTTAGCTCCTGGTTTGAGGGGATAGCTATCACAGCAGAGAAAGCATAGTGGAGAGAAGCAGAGAAAGAGCTGGAGGCAGGGCCAGCTACGAACTTCGAGGCCCATTATACAGGAACGCACTCTCTTCACTGAAAAGACACAAAGGTTCCACAACCTTCCAGAACAGCACCAGCAAGAGGGGACCAAGTGTTCAAGCATATGAGCTAGTGGCTTTCTTTTTCTTTTTTTTGACATGATATATGTGCGTGTGTGTATACACATATATTATCATATATATAATATGTGTATATAATATATATGCTTATATAAATATACATCTGACATTAATATATGTATATAAATATACATTATATATATAATTTATGTGGTGTGTTTGGGTGATTTGCTTGAATGTGTGTCTGTGTACCACGTGTCTGTCTTGTGTCTGCAGAGGCCAGAAGGGGAGTCAGGTCCCCAGAACTGGAATTACCTGCAGTTGTGAACCTCCATGAGGGTTCTGGGAATCAGACCTGAGTCCTCTGGAAAAGCACCCAGTGTCTTAACTGCTGTGCTTTCTGTTTAGCCTTACAGAGCGGCTCACATTCAAACCGCAGCCACACTCCTTAGCCGAAATGCCTGGGACTGAGACTGTTTCAGAACTGACGTAGTCTTCACCAGTCGAGTGGTCTTAATCCAAAGTCAAAAAGCTCCAAAGTTTAGATTTTTGAGAATAGTGTCAGAGCTCAAAACATTTCAGATATCCAGGACATTTGGGACGACGAAGCCCCACCAGCTATGTTCTGGAGGATAACGAAAGTTCCTCTGAAGAACTGTGTGAGTTCAGGTACACAGCAGCAGCATGGCGCGTTGGAAATGCTGCTTTGAGGAAGTAAGGGTCTCCTACAGTTTGACCCTCCACAATGCCGTACATTTGAAGGCTGAGGGGCTCAGGGCTGGGGTGGGGAGCACAGAAAGTTTCCTTCCAAAGAGGAGCAGTTGGGAGGAGGTGCCAGACAGGTTAGTGTGAAGGAAAGGGATGAGCAACTGGACACCCACCAGGTACTAAATGTCAAGACACAGGCCGTCTAGACTCAAAGGTGTCCTGTATTGTGAGATACAGAAGGACAGTGGATCATCAGAGGCACAGCCACAGAACCAATAGAACATAGACTAGAAACAGCCACAATCAGGTACAAAACACACAGGGGACCTCAGAGTCAAGGGGGACACTAACTGAAAGCACCCAGGCATCCAGGCCATGACATTCTCTTTTCTCCTGTGATAGACAGATGTCACACACACACACACACACACACACACACACACACACACACACACACACACACAATCCCTCTGACAACAGTCACTGGCTACTGCAGAGAAAGGCATTTGCTTGTATAAAACCGTTTATTTCTAACCAGTTGTTTCGTACTTAAGTTAGATAAAACAGGAACTTAAAGACTTCAGAAATTACTTGTACAGTCTCAAAAAGACTTTCTAGTTGTTTAGGCACAAGTCAGTTGATAAATGGCTTTTCTAGCGCACATGAGGAGGCCCTGGATTCGATCTCTAATAATGTATGAAACTGATGTGTGTGTGTGTGTGTGTGTGTGTGTGTGTGTGTGTGTGTGTGTGTGTGTGTGTGTGTGTGTGTGTGTGGTGTAGCACAGGCCTGGAACCCAGCTTTCAGGAAACAGAGGCAGGGGGATCTTAGGGGCTGGGTGCTGGAGGTCACCCTCAGCTGCATGGTGTGTTTGAGGCCTGCCAGGATTTATGAGACCCTTGCTCTAACACAGATACTGAAGACACAGTGTACTCTGGGCACAGGACTGGGAGGACCGGAGATGGAGCTGGCTAGAAAGTGTCCTCCATGCAGACGTGACCATGACATGTACAAGGCATGGAGGGAGAGAAGCAAACAGCAGTCCTACCTGGTTATGACACCTATGAACCACAGTAATAACCAGCACCAGCATGGCACCATGACCCCAAGGGTGCAGCAGTGGCCCTCCTACGTTGGCAGTAGCCAGCAGCTGTCTAGCTGGGCGTTGACCTGATCAACAAAAGGGAAACTATGCCAACTACTCAGGGCGAGTGAAGTCATTGATCTTGGAGGATCAAGTCAAGAATCTTGTCCCCCTTGACTCTGAGGTCACTTAGTGAGTTTTGTACCTTAACACTGCTTTACTAAACCTCCATCATTCCTAGCTACACTCTAAATATTTACCCTTATGCCCGCCGGTAAGCATTGTTTTCACCCCTTATCAAAGAAACTCCTCTTTGCAACAGACAGAGACTCTTACGGAAAACCACGGCCAATTACAATGCAGAGAACAAGAGATCCAGTGGAGCCCAGGGCCAATAGATATATTTATAGCACAACAGCACCTAAGGCTCTGGGATCCTCATGGGGATGGGGAGAAGAGAAATAAGAAGTCTGCTGTGACACCGTATTTCCTAGAAATGTTGGAGACACTACAGCCATAAAGTTTTTCAAGACCCAAACATGGACCCGAACAAAGATAGCACCCATAGTTATACTAACGCAGAAGGAGGAAATCTCACAAAGCCTCAATCCCAGACCAAGAACTACAGGCAACTTAGAAGGAATGCCAAGAGGGGGAGGAAACAGTCTTCTCCAAAGACGTGGCCCCCCACTTGATTACCCAATACTAGGTGGTCAGCCCTGAAATAGTGCATATACATACGAGTAACAGTATATGGACAAAGAATGCTGTATTTAGGAATAGTAAAACCACAAAGGGAAAGGGGCTATCAGAGTACATGGGAGGGGTTGGAGAGAGGAAAGAGAAAAACAGTATAATTGTATTTTAATTTTAAAAAATAAAAATTATTAAAGAACAAAATTTAGCCCCCCCCCAAACTGAAGCATAAACCCACACTTCTCTAGAATTAGCTGCAGTGATTCACCCCTGTAATCCCAGGACTATGAATGCTGAGGCAGGAGGATCATTCACAAGTTGAAGGCTGACATGAGGCTACAGAGTAAGACTTTAAATAAATAAATAAATAAATAAATGCCACCCCAAATTGATCTCTGGGTTTGGGCTGTATCTTAGTGATAGAGTAATTGCCTAGCCTACAAAAGGCCCTAGGTCTCAGTCCTAGCAGGACACAAGAGCACACACACACACACACACACACACACACACACACACACACACACACACACACACAGAGAGAGAGAGAGAGAGAGAGAGAGAGAGAGAGAGACAGAGAGAGACAGAGAGAGAGAGAGAGAGAGAGAGACAGAGGGGGGGAGGAGAGGGGAGACAGAGACAGAGAGAGAGACAGAGAGGCAGAGAGACAGAGAGAGACAGAGAGAGAGAGACAGAGAGAGAGGGGGGAGGAGAGGGGAGAGAGAGACATAGAGAAGAGAGACACAGAGAGAGAGAGAGACACACAGAGACAGAGAGAGAATTAATTTTTTGTTGTTTTTATAAGCTTTTTTTGTTTGTTTAGCCAAAATGGATGTTAACTAAAGCACATCAGACCACCAAAGTTGGATGCCTGGATTCTGTCATTGCACGGCACGTAGGGGAGTGGGTACACTATCTTGAATAATTTGGACCGTCCTAAATATTCAAGAGTCATTCCAAGTCTTTGAGAATCTACATTTTCTCCTAGCCCCACAGACCGGAGCAGAGTGGCTGAGTTCACCTCCTCGGCCCTGTCATCCTCTGGGATCTTTGCCTGGACAGGAAGTCAGATGTGGAGAAGGAAGCCTGGTCATGCCCCTGCAAGGCCCTGGCACAGTGGCTATTTATCATTGCAGTAGGTTATGGCCTCCACCTCCACACAGGGAAGCTTCAGCCGGCGTGTTAGGACAGCTCCGTGTTCTCAAGCACGTTTTTGCAGGGGCAGGGTAGAATTTCTGGTCATCTCTGTTCCAGGGGTGAGTGGAAGGTGTTGAGAACTGGGCGTGTGCTGTCAGCACAGAGGCCCTCAGGTGGGCTTCAGCATGGGGCTTCCTGGACTTGCCCCCTCAGAGGCTGCGGAAGATCTGCTACGTGGAGCTGCCCAAGAAGGGGCTTGTACCCACCTTCCCAGTTATAGCCTTTGTCCCCCTCAGATGTATTTTATATCAGTTTGTCTTTCTGTAGGAGGAAGTCAGAGTTGGTTATGTGTATGTAGGGAGGTTGACTTTAGAGGGATTTGGACGGAAGGGCAGGACACAGAGGCAGTCAACATCCCAGCCTTCATTTTCTTTCTTGTTCTGTTAAGGAATCAAGGTGTCTGGTGGAGCTTATGGTGCCTCACTGCTCTGTAGGCCAGGCTGCCTAGGTGTTGGCCACAGATGCTGGAGTGGACAAGGGTTCCTTGTCAGCTGCTGGGCATCTCTTTCTGGAAGTAGAGAAGGACCTGCCACCATGCTTTCCTCCTGTATGTTAGGAAAAGGCTGTACCAATGAGCTCTACCCCCAACCCTCTTATTCTGCAGGGTCTTGTCATGAAGTCCAAGTTGTTCTCAAGCCTGAGACCTCCTGTCTCTGCCCCTCAGGAGCTGGGATGAAAGGCCAGCTCCCTGTGCCTCTTCTGTGGGGGACACCAAACTAGTCCCATTGATTTACACCCTTGCCTGAGGGAGCTCTGGTGTGCTGCACACACATGCTTCTGGGCATCCCGGGCACCTGGCTGGAGGAGGGTTGGAATCAGGACATGTTTATATGGGGGTCTTCAGTTTACTTCCCAGAAAGCTTGAGAGGAGGGGTCCCTATGGCCTGTGGGTGGTCGATTGTCCTGCAGTGTCTGGAGACCATGGCACCATTACCTAGGAGGGGACAGAGACATCTGTGCCAGCTACCAGGAATCACTCTGCCCTAGTCAGACCCATCAGAAGAATTCACCGCCAGGCAGGCTTTGAAGTGGTGTCACTATCTGAAGTGGGCTTCCTTTGCCCTCGGGGCATTTTGCACTTTCCTTTCCTTTGTTTACTGCATGGCCCAAGGCGCTGCTATCTCAAACTGTAAACAGGGACTGACTTCAATGTCAGAAGAGGTCAGGTGCTCTGGGAAGGTGAGAGCTCGTCCCCCAGCTTGTGGAGGAAGTGAGGGTAGTTGTGTTCAGGTTCAGGAGGTTTGAAGGGTCCAATATTTGACAGCCATACCACTTTTTCTTTTGAGACTTGAGTCTCGTTATATAACCCTAGCTGGTCTAGTCTCTCTGTGTAGACCAGGCTAGCCGCAAACTCACAGAGGCCTATCTACTTCTGCCTCCCGTGTGCTGGGATTGAAGGCCTGAGCCACCATGCCCAGCCCTGCCACACAACTTTTATACTGGCTACAGGAAACTACACCAGAACTTTTAGGTAGAGGCAGAGGAGGTATTTGGAACATTGTAATTTCTAATTTTAGTAATTATTTTTTACTTGTGGTAACATACACCTACCATAAAGTTGACCACTTTAACCACCCTAGGTGGGTGGCTCAGAGATATTAAATACACACACACCTTTGTGCTTTTCCTGACTACCCATCTTGAAAACCTTCCTTCCTGAAGGAGGCTTTCCTCTTAAACCTCAGTTCCCTCTCTAGTCTGTCCCCACCACTGCACCCCCTATAGTGTATTAGCACAATAAAATGTCTCCATGACATCAAGAGACACATGTCTGTCTTTCCGCTTGTGCTGCAGAGACCTGGAGCCCAGCTTCTCCAGTCTGCACTGAGTATAGTTCATCTGATAAAGGTGTGTGTACTTCCAGTTTTTTACGATCCTGGTGTTTTTCTTTGTGGTTTTATATTTATGTGCTCCGCGTACATGTGCATACACATGCTGAGGTCGTGAGATAGCTTGCAGGAGTTACTCTCTCAATATGTGGGTCCTTGGGATTCAGTTCAGGTTCTCAAGCTTGGCAGCAGGGACATTTACCCTCTGATCCATCTCACTAGCCTCCATGATCTTGACTTCTAAAAAGATCCTAAGTTAGACAGCTTTATAAGAATCTGACAGAAGGCAGGTGATTAGACCAGGACATTGATTTATATAAATTATTCACTTAGAGTTGAGCCAGGGATATAACTCAGTGGTAGACTGCTTGCCTAGAGTGAGTGAAACTGTGGGTTCAGTCCCCAGCACTAAAAACAAAAGCACTAAAAAACAAACAAAAACAAAACAAAACAAAAAACCCCATCTGGTCAACCAACCAATCAAAGCAAAACAAAAAACCATAGACTCATCCTTGTATTCCCAGAACCCAGGAAGTTGAGAAGGGGGATCCCTGTTAGTTTGAGGCAAGTCTGGACTACATAGTGAGTTTCATATCAACAGTTGATTTTTTTAAAATAAAATAAAATACAATTTAAAATAACATAAAAATAATAAAGCGTACCCTCGAGTAGACCAGTTGCCTTCTTGAAGTGGCACCTTTCACACCCGTGCATGCATGCACACACACACACACACACACACACACACACACACACACGAGCACAGGCACACTCACATCCCACACCCCCATTAGAAGTCACTGTGGAGGAAATCTGTGCGATCCTCTGCAGTCATCACGGTGTACAGAGGAAAAGCCATTGAGGAACTTTCCTCACGGGCCAGATTGGCATAGTACAGGCGCATCAGGCACTACTGAGCTGTGTTTTCTTGGGATGTTTGGTAGTTCTTGATGAGAAATAGCCAAGGAACCAAGTGGGACCACACCTCTGGGTTTCTCCTGCCTCCAGCCACTCCAGAGTGCAAGACAGCTAAGGTGCTGTGTGACCTGCTGGTTTCCAGAACAGAATGGGACATGAGGTGGCCAGAGTGGGTGAGGTACACCAGGAGGAATCAGGGTCGTGCCAAGCTTTGGGGGGTTCTGTTTATGGAGTATTTTTTCTTACTCTATAGCCCAGGCTGTTTGAAACTCACAACTCAAGCTAGTGTCTGTCTATCCTCTGCCTCAGTTTCCCCAGCTTTGGGGTTATGAGCAAGAACCACCACACCCGGCTTTCCTGTTCTGTTCTTAACATAGGCACAGGAGAAGGCTAGCAAGGGAAAGTGGTTCCGGACAGTGGGAAGGGTAAAGCTCTACCAGTTACTGATACAGTAGCTCGCCCTGAGGAGACTGAGGGACTTGGGGTTCTCCGTAAGTATATGCAGAACGGCAAGGGGCAACTTGTGTGTTCTTTTCAAAAGCAAAACCATACAATTCTGTATATGTGTTCCTTTCTCAAGTCTAGAATCTAGGGACTTTTCCGAAGTTGCCCACCCCCAACTTGCCCCTTCCTAGGTGGGTAGAGTGAGCCAGAGTAACACCCACTGACAGCAGTCACCTTGACCCTCTTCTCTCCCTCTCCTCAGGTCAATCCACCGTACTATGTCCCGCTGGTTGAGCTAGTCCCTCACCCAGAGACAGCTCCAGCCACAATGGACAGAACCTATGCCTTGATGAAGAAGATTAGACAGACCCCAGTGAGAGTCCTGAAGGAGGTCGACGGCTTTGTCCTGAACCGCTTGCAGTACGCGATCATCAGTGAAGCCTGGAGACTGGTGGAGGTTCGTACCCTGTGCCCTCCTTCCTTCCCTGTTCTTCCTGGCCTCCATTTCGTCTGTCTCCTCTCCTGTGTCCCTGCCTCCCTGCCTCCCTGCCTCCCTGCCTCCCTGCCTCCCTCCCTCCCTGCCTCCCTGCCTCCTGCCTCCCTGCCTCCCTGCCTCCCCTGCCTCCCTGCCTCCCCTTCCCTCTTCTTCCTCCCCCCTCTCTCCCTCTTCTCATTTCCTCCTCCCCTCCTTCCTCCCTGGCCTCCACGGTTGAGTGGGGCAGGAGTCACTTGCTGGGTCTCTGAAAGCTGGAGGACACTCAGCGGTCCTGGCTGTATTCTGGAGACCCAGGGCATTCCACTTGGAGACAGAATACAACATGGCAGTTCACTGTTTGAGAGACTCCCCTCTCTAAGTCATTATTTGATATCAAGACACAGTGAGAAACTCTCTCCAGCCCTTTGTACAAAATTACCTGTGTGTCATGTTGCATTTCCCACAGACAGATATTTACCTCCTGGTGTCTAAAAATTTCAGGATTAAAAAGAATTCTTTTTATGCAAAGGAAACCCATATTCCCTTCAAGGACTCGGTTTTATTTCAAGAACTTGGGAAAAAACATGATGAGGACTAAATCTGTTAGCAATAGGTTTGCCTTACATATGTGTAAGGAACATATATGTGTATAAAGAAATTTATACATGTGTGTACCATATATATCCATATATCTAGGATTTGTGCATTCAATTAATCATGGCTTAAAATATTAAAAAATACACCTTTTCTGAAGGTGGATCTAGATTACTTAATGTATGTGGAGGCCCTGTGTGATGGCACACACCTGTAATCCCATCCCTTGTGTGGTGTAGGCAGGGGACAGGAGTTCAAGGGCACACTTGGCTACTTATTGTATTTGAAGCCAGCTTGAGCTGCACGAGAACCTATTTCAAAACGAACAAGAAGAGAAGTGCATAGAAGGACTGCATAGGTTCCTCACAAGTATTAAGCCATTTATGTGATAAACTTCACCACCCATTGGCTGGTGTCTCTGGGGGTCCTAGAACTACCTCATGGGTGTCAAGGGCTCACTGTATAGATTTTGCCTCATCCTTCAATTATAGTATTTTACATATGAGAGCACTCATGTCTAAATATGTTGTCATGAACATTGCTGTAAAGATCTGTGGTGTCTGTCAAGGAAGAGGGCAGAGTGGACCTGAGGGTTTGGAGGTAAAGGCCACATGCCCTAGGGGTCAGATCTCTAGCTCTTGGCAAGCTCCTGCATGGGTTAAACATGCAGCAGCCACATCCATGGAGGCCGTAGTAAAGTGCACGAGGGACTGCCTTGCTCTTGGGTGAGGAGGGCAGAGCTTAGCTCAGACCATCCACACTGGGTGTAGCCCCATAGGTCCTTTCAGAACACTCAGAGCAGGAACCAGGAAGCCAGCTGCCGTTCATCTCTTGTGGGTGTTCTATTTCCTTCCGGCATTTCCTCCACTCCGACAGGTGTGGATGACGAGTCTGACTCTCCCTGATAGACTCATCGAGTGATCCCACTTACTGTGCACTAGACACTGTGCTGTGACTCAGCATTTAAATCTGCTTCCTACTAACATCTGCAAGATATGTGCCGGGATCTCACACTCCCTTCGTGCTTTAGATATCAATCAGTATCAGGATGTTTTCAAGGAACCCTGCTTGTAAAACCCCTTCGAACAGAGATCTAATAGACTCAAGGGGAAAAAAAATCAATGCTACCGTACAATGTAAGGGGCGGTGCTGTGGCCGCTTTACCTTTGGATCTGTCTGGTTGTTAGTGCTCTGAAGGTTGTGAAGCAACCTCAGAAAGGATGTATAGACTAAGGCAGGAGGAGTGCATAAGAATCTGCCTGGTTTTGACCACGCACTGAAACTGACTGTAGATCAGATGACCTGGGCAGCATTGGTGTGTCTCCTTGTATTGTTAGAGGAAAGCACCTTGGAGAGGATGCTGAGTGCGTTAACGGCCCTGAAAGCGCCCCCCCCACCCCTGGCTTGTTCTGTATGCCCTTCCCAGGGGCTCATGGCAGGCCCGATGTGTTTGCTTTATTGGTTGGCAGAATGACAACCTCCCAAGAAAGCAAGTTTCGCATGTGCCCCCTGCGTTGGCTGCTGTGGACTGAGTCTTAGGTCTGATGGGATGTATTTGGTGTTGGCTTCTAGGTGTCTATGTGGACCCCTTCCTTTCTGCGGGTCTCCAAAGCTGAGTGATAGGCTGTGCTTCATCTTGAGAAATCCTCCCCTCAGTCCCTGTGCCAGCTACAGGCCCCCAGCGCTGTACCTGCTGGGGGCTGGCTAAAGGCTCCCTGACAGTCTATACATTTTTATAGGAAGGTCCACGCTGCCTGCGGCCTGGTTCCTCTTCCAACAGGGCAATCAGCAAGGATTAGCAAAACTGTCCAGAGCCCTGCCCTGCTGCTGCACATCTGCCTGCTGAGCTGAGCTCCTCCTCTGTGGAGTTAGGTGACTCCAGCTCATGACTTTGGACTGAGCCGGTCGAACTCGAACTCACATCTTGGGATGTTTCAACTTGGATTGGGGTTTTTCTATGTTTACTTCAAAACTTAAATATCAAAAAGAGCAGAATTGGAGCTTGTCACTGGCCTTGCAAAGCCTTCCCCGGCACTCCCTTCTGACCTGGTTCAGATCCGGCTCAGACCTGGCTCAAACCTTCTCTTTGCACATGGAGCCTGGGCAGGGTTCCTCAAATGACTAGACAGAGAGAACAGAAAGAACCTCCATGTGTGGGAGGCTTTCCCCACCTCCCCAACTCCCTGTGGGCTCTCTGTCTCCTTGCTCTCTGGATTCACAAAGCAAGTTGAAAGTGGGAAAGGATCTTTCTGCTCCACACAAGCCTGGTGTGTTCATTGGTAGACCTTGGTTCTCGGTGTGAGGGAAGCCTGTTAGAAATGGGCCCTCAGAGCCTTTCATCCGGCTTCCTGGTGTTAGGTGAGCAGACCCAAAAGAGCAATTCTGTTCCCTGTCACTGGTGTGAACGTGGCTCAGAGCAGATCAAAGCTGAGTGTGACGGTCCAGGTTCTGAGCCTAAGTTAGGGTGTAAGCTAGAGCAGCACCAGTTCCATCCGGGTCTGGAGGGAGCCCTGGTGGTTCATTCCACCCAGCATGGCGATGATGATGACACGGGAAAAGCAGACCGAGAAGCCGCCGTGTTGCTCATTGGCTGTGATTATGAGTTGCTGGTATGGCGCCAGCCCTGTCTGGAAGAACTCTCACTTGCTCATGGACTTTGTTTTGTTTCAATTTAAAGGTGTTGGTTTTAATTGATAAATAATCATGTTTACTTGTGGAATGCACAATGGTGTTTGACTCTCCGTTCTGTCCTTCATGCTTGCACGGATGCACACTCTCGTGTGGGTGCCTGTCCCCCATGCTTGCACTGAAGCACACACATGTGGTATGTCGTTTAGACACCGCTATGTTCAACTTGCTTATATTTGCATCTGAATTCACAGTGGAATTTCTGGTAGTTTGTGTGCTGTATTATGTGACTTTGAATCCAGGGTAGCTCTTTGTAAAGTGGATTGTGAAAGATTCTTCCATTTCTGAGAGGTTTTTAATTTTCCTTAAATATTTGATAGATCTATAGTGAAATAATTTGAGACCGGAGAAATCTATCTCAGGGACCTTTAAATGACAAGTCCAGTTTCTTGTAGAATTGTTCTCTGTTTTCTTCTCATTTGAGTTTGGTTTGTTTATGGTTGCTCAGATATTGGTCCATTTTTCCAAGGCATTGACTTTGTAAGTGTAAAGTTGGTAATATTACTTTTATCCATTGTATGGCTTCAGGGTCTAGAGTGAGGTTTTATTCTGAATCTCATGATTTGTGTCTGTTGTTTTTTTTTTTTTTTCCTTCATTCCATTTGGTTAGGGATTTGTCAATCTTATTTGTAAATTTTGCTTTGAGAAGCAAAACTGTGTTAGTCAGCTTTCTATCACTGTAATAAAATACCTGAGATTAGCAACTTCCAAAGAAAAACACTTATTTTTATCTTATAGTATTTGAGGGTTCAGTCCCTGATTGGCTGGCACCTGTTACAAGACAGCCTATCAGCATGTGGAAAAGGAAGCCTATTTATGTTATAGTGACCAGATTTGGGGGAGGGAGAGCAGAGAGGAAGAGGAAAGACCAGGTTTCTATCCCTTTGGAGACACATTCCCTATGACCTGAAGACCTCCCACTAGGCTCTCCCACCTCCCAATAGTGCCAAGCTGGACATTAAGGTTTTAGTTTTAGCACATGGGCCTTTAGGGGACCATATTTAATGTCTAAATAGCAGAACCTTTTCTTTCATTGGTCAGTGTCTAATTTTGCTGTTTTAAATTCCAGTCATGGAGCTGGAGAGATGGTTCAGTGGTTAAGAGCACTGACTACTTCCAGAGGTCCTGAGTTCAAATCCCATCAACCACATGGTGGCTCACAACCATCTGTAATGGGATCTGATACCCTCTTCTGGTGTGCCCAAAGACAGCTACAGTGTATTTACATATAATAAATAAATCTTTAAAAAAATGAATTCCAGACACTAGTTAGGGAGAGGACAGTAGAATTCTTATGGCCAAGCAACCAAGATCGATTCTAAGAGAAGCAAAGGAGAGTTGATAGGAGAGAAGGTTCAACTTTGGACATGTCCACTGCAGGTGCTTGTGAAGAGAGTGCCATGTGTAAGAAAGAGAAAGTGCAGTAGTGAGGGGCACATGCCTATCCTGTCTTTGCACACCCTAGCTAGGATGGACTGGTTGCTGCTGTCCTCACCCCTTCTGGAGAAGAATAGTACCCAAGGATGTGAAGGGACTGGGGTCTGTAGTATTGTCTCACAGATGTTAGTCCTGTTTTGTCCTCTCTCTTAGTTTGCCTTCATATTTGGAGCACAGAAGACCTTCATTAACTGGTAAATGGCAGGTCTGGCAGTAGTCTAGTAACACTAACATTCCTGTCAGGGCTGGGTCACTGGGTGATGAGATCCTTTTGGCTGGGAATGTAATTTCAAGTTTATGTTCCTGAGGCATTAACACATCGAGGGAATTTGTGTTGTGATGAAAACTCTTTGGCCAGACAATAGCTGATTTTATTGCCCATAAATTCTTTCCCCATCGGGGGAAGGTGGGTGGAGGAACCTGGAATGAGTCATGAAGCCATCAGCAGGGTCTCAGCCTGTTGGCATGTTTTGGCAGTGAGCCTTAGAAATTGCTTACCTTGTGATTTATCCTTGTGAGTAGTGTAATCCCCAGCAGGATTCCTGTTCTTAGGGCTCTATAGGGGCAAGAAGAAGGCATTTCCCTTTGTCCTTGAGAGGTTTAAGAATAGATTGACAAGTGGTAAGGCATGCAAATTTGTTAGTCTACCAGAGGAACATCACAAGACAGTGAGTGAGTGCTAGATAACCCCTCAAGGTTCAGACGCCCATGTGCCCTTCTTTGTAAGGGGGAGGGAAGTGAGGGACTATAGGACATATATTGAGGGGCATTGTTTTTTTTAGGCAGAATGAATGACCTGGAAAATAGACAGTGGTTTGGAAGTTTAGTGAACTCAGGAGACAGACCAAGTCTGTCCCTGTGTGGTGGCCAGTTAGTCTTTGTAGGTGGCAAGCTTAGTTCCTGAAAGTTAAAGAGACTGAAGGCAGTCATTTTCCTCTTTGGCAAGTCTCGTCTTCAGGCAGGAAAAGGAAGGGTGGTCTACATACATAGTCTTCAGCACCTGCCAGCACACAAGGCGCTCCATTTAAAGTCAGCATGCAGCATATTGTGTTGTGGGGATATATGGTCAATGGGCCCCTGCATCACCAGCTACTGGATTCAGTGCTTAGTCTCTTGGGTTTTCACAAAGGGCATAGTCTGTGCCTCTGACCAAGATGCCCTGGGGGGGGGGGTTCTAGAGCTTTGTCACCAAGCTTTGTTTCAGACATAAGTGCCAAGTGCTGGGAGGATTCTTCCATTAACAAAGTGTGCTTCAAAGGTCATGCCATCAGACTAGCAGGTGATTACTTACCTGTCATGGGAGCAAGAATTAGGAGTTAACCGAGCCCACCCAGAGCAGTCACCTGCCCATGGCAGTCTTGTCCTCTGGTGTAGGGTTTCAGAACCTGGGAAACTTTCTTTCCCTTTTCCCATGATCAGATCTCTTCAGACCTGCCAGTCACTTCTCAATGCCAGGAGAAACATGCTTCTGTTTTAGACGTTACACAATAGGAAATTGAATAATACATTAAGTGGCTTGGTTCACATGCTACAGCCTGGTTGGAAATTAAGACCAGCCTCTGCTACAGGGCCTATGAAGTAGAGATGATTTCTTACTGGGATGTGAAGAGGACTAGGTAGGGGTCTCTGTGTAAGGGCTTAGACCCCCACCTACCACGTAGCTTAGGTGACAGCTTCTGAATTTAGCCTTCTTTCTCATGTGCAGCAGCTGGCACCAAGGCTGTCCTAAGCTGAGGCTCTCACACCCTCAGCTTAGTAGAGGCGATCTCTTTCAGGGCTTCCCAGGCCTCACCTGGGTGCTCATAAGAAACGCAGTCTCTAGGACTTCCCGGACTGCGGGATCAGACTGCACAGTGACTAGCTAGGCCATTCTAATGGATGTCAATATTGAAGAAGCCCTGAATGTGACTTCCTGAGGCCTGAGCCTGAAGGTCTCCCTAGACTGTTTCATCTGTTCAAAGATAAACTCTGCCTATCACAGCTGTTGGGGTAACTTGGTTGATGGGCGGGTCTTTGTTCCCTAATCAGATATTAATACTAATTTAGCTTGTATTTGATGGAGTTTTCTTTTCACAGAGATACTTGACATTTTATTTCTCAGTTGTTTCCATTCTTCTCCATCTCCCTGTGTGTTTTGTTCCATCTTTTTATCTGGGATGCAGGCCTCCCGTCAATACCAGCTTCTACTTAGAGACTCAGGTGGTGTCGACACTATATGAGTTCGAGCCCCAGTTTAAAGCACCAGATACCTCTGACTTTTCCTAAAGGGACATGAAAATTGATTTTGACACAGGGCCTCACTGTGTCGCTTTGGTGGTTTTGGAACTTGCTTCGTAGACCAAACTAGCTTTGAATTCACAGAGATCTGCCTGCCTCTGCCTTGTGAGTTTTGGGATAAGAGATCTCTATTTCCAGCTCAAAAATTGGTTTTTAAAAGGTCTCAATTCACCCTCATTAAACACACATCTGGGTTGGGGTTAGTAGACTGCTTGCCAAGCATGCATGAGGCACTAGCCTTGATGCCACGTAGTACCACACAAACCGTGGGAGCTTGAGGCCAGGCTGGGCTGAAATGAGACCCTGTCTCAAGAAGCAAAAACAAACAGGTCAGAACAAACACAAGGCTGTAATTGTAAAGAGGTGAGAACTGCTCTATCAACCATAAGCTTCCTGGCCAGAGCCTGTCTCGCTCGGACTTGCTCCCTAGCCACGTTGCTCATACGTGTAACCCTAGGCATACTCCACCCTTTGATTTCCTGAGCAGAGATGCAAATTGTAATCAGGTTTCTGGTCAGGAGGAGAGAACCTATGTGAGTGGGAGCAAGTACCTGAACGAAGGAGGAACAGCCTGGGAATGCATGCCCAGCTCTGGGGAGGGCTGTAGATCACAGTTGTGCCCAGGTCCCTTGCTTGCAGCGAGGGGCAGTGGGCGGGCCTGTCTGCCAGCGGCATTTGGAAGGGAGAGCTCTTAGCAATGTGCAGGGTTCAGGGCTGAGGGACCCCAGTCGCCATGAGAGTCAGTCCTCAAAGGACAGACAGACAGAGACAGACAGACATACCCAATACAACATGACAAAGGCCACGTATAACAAATCCACAGCAAATGTCATAATTCAGAGATCATACATTAATTCAAAGTCAGAAGCGTTTTCTCTAAGATCAAGAAAAAACAGGGCTGCCAATTTCACTGCTTCTGTTGGATTCCACATTAGGCATCCTCTCCAGGTAGACTAGAGAAAAGAGGAAACAGGACACAGCTAGATTGGACACAGACTAAATCATCTCCTCTTCTTATGTGGTCTTATATACAGAAAACACTAAAAATGCCACAGGGAAGAAAAACCCCTGTTAGAACAGATACCGTTGCTGTTGTATTTTCAAAGATAGAGAGAGGATCTGTCCTGGGTCCCGGATCCCGGATCCTGGGACCAATGTTGTGTTACAAAAGATAGAGAGAGGGGGGATACATCCTATGAGGGTCTGGGGGAAGGGCTGCCTCAGTGGGTCCATGCTGAGACATCCCTTCCCCCTGAGGGACCAGCCACAGGACAGTATAGTAGAGAATAGAGTTTATTCAGGGCATGGGGAGGAGAGTTAAGAGGGCAGTAGGGCAGAGAGAGAGAGAGGAGAGAGAGAGAAGTAGAGAGAAGTAGAGGAGTGGAGGAGGAGAAGAGGAATAGAGTACAGCCTGGCCATGAGCATGTGGAGAGAAGGGGGGAGGGAAATGGGGAGAGAAGGGACAGAGGGGGAAGAGGGGTAAGAGCAAGAGAGAGAGGAGGGGGCAAACAGCCCCTTTTATAGTGTCAGGCACACCTGGCTGTTGCCAGGTGACTGGGGGTGGAGCGTCTACAGAATGCTAACAGTTGCAGTTCACAGGTAGAACACTGAAGCCAAACGTTCAATAAAGGTGTAAGGTATAAAAGCATTTCTATACACTGTTAACCAACTCCAAAACTAAAAAAAAAAAAAAAAACCAAACCCCATTTGCAATAGCTACAAAAAATTAAATTAAATTAAAATACTTAAACTCTGCCAAGTAAATGAGTCTCCTGGGTGGAATGGACACTTAACATGATCAGTTCTTCTGATCCATGAATGCAGGATACGCCCCCATCTGTAGCCTTGCTTTTCTTAATCGGTGTTGTAGATGCCAGACCCAGGAGCTGCACAGGCTCATGGTGATCTCTATCTAAACTCCACAGAAACACTGGTCTTCTTTTGGGAAGAGTCTGGGTATGATACCCTATGAAGTGTGTCAGGATCGGGATGCAAAACGTACTGGGATGCGGGGCTTCCAGGAGTGTAGGACTCTTCCGGAAGAGCGGGTGGCACTGTGCAAGGAACCAGCACTGAGCACACCTGCAGAGCTCTCTCCTTGGATAGGTCAGCTCCACTTCTCTTCAGCTTTCCTTCCCTGCTGAGCAACTTGGCCCTGTTTGCATTCTCAGGGGGGCATTCCTCCTGTGCCTGTACGGAGTGATAGCCAATTACAGGATGTCCTCCAGTGCTGCTGAAACTGAAGCTGTCTGCATTAGAATCTGTCTTAGCCTCGGTTTTTAGCAGACCACTCGGTTATTAATAGTGCTGCTCACTGATGTAGATACTCATAAAATGCTAATAAATACCCACTATTAATAAACAAGTAGTCTGCTAAGAGCTGAGGCTAGACTTTTGCCTTTTTCTTTCAGATTTGACTCCTCGCACAGGTTATGGTACCTGGAATCTTGAGGTTCTAGGAATTCAGACCGGTAGCCCAGCGTAGCAGGGGAAAGGGGCATGGGTGGTGCTTCTGCCAGCAGGCGGGTGGTGGGACAGGAAGATTCCCTCACTGGCTGCACTTCTGATGGGACTGCTCCACCCAGGAGCACTCTCACGGTGGCAGAGGCGGATCTCAGCACTTGCCTCAATGGCCCAGGGTTTTAGCCCTAGCACCGTCACCAACAAAATTGCGATAAATTATAATTTTGAGAAAGTCACAAGATAGACTTAAGAGACGTTGGATTTTTTTTTTTTTTTTTCTTTCTTTTTTTTTTTTTTTTTTTTTTTCCGGTGCTGGGGACCGAACCCAGGGCCTTGCGCTTGCTGGGCAAGCGCTCTACCACTGAGCTAAATCTCCAACCCCGAGATGTTGGATTTCTAGATGATTTTTTTTTTTCAGATCAAGTTTATTTGTAAAAACAGCATAGGACACTGGTCATCTGCAATAGTGTGTAGGTGGGTGTGTCACAGCAGTCCGTCTGTCTTCACACTGGCAGGAGCCTTTTCTATGGGGCCTTCACAGGGGCCTGGGCACCCTTGGGAGCCTGGGCTGGAGCTGAAGCCTGGGCCTTAGCTGGAGCTTTGGCCTCTGCCTTGGTTTGAACCTTGGGCTTTGGTTGGCAGAGCCTACGACCCTTGGCCATGTAGCTTTGAATCCTCTTCCCAAGCCTGGGGTGAGAGATGAAAGTTTGTGACCGGGGCCCTTTGGCATCTTGGGCTTGATGACCTGAGGCTTCATAAGGGTCTTGATGGCCTCTGCACATGCACTCACGGCCTTGGCATTGTTGGTCTGCGTCTTCTTCAGGCCTTTCTTGTGCTTCTTGGCAAAGCTCATGTTCCTCAGGAACTTGGGGTCAACCCCTTAAGAGATTCGTATCTCTGTGACCGGGGTTTCTTGATGCCATTTCTGTGCCATTTGCAGGACTAGTTTTGTGTGGTGTGGTTCTTGGACTTGGCCATGTCATCATGCAGGAATGTCTGTGTCCTGCTTCCAAGGAAACTTGCAAGTGTTGGTAAGTGGCCATGCTGCTCACACACCCATGAGTAACTATGGGTCATGGAGCAGCTCTCGGCCGTCTTATTTTCTCCTTATTAAGGTTTCCTCTTGCCCCACGTCTTCCGGAAGGTGGCATGGGAGTGGAGGGGGCGTTCAGGCCAGGACTCTTTTGTTCTTGCTCCTGGAGCTGGAGTTACAGGTTGCTGTGAGCCACCTGATGTGGATGCTGAGAACCAAACTCAGGTCCTCTGCAAGGGCAGTGTGCACTCTTGACTGCTGTGCTGTCTCTCTAGCATCGCCACACCCCTGCTGTGTTTGCGGGGCATCGAAGAGCAGTCAAACATGGAGAAGAAAATACAGAACAATATAGAAGACTGTACAGTGGAGAGAGCTAATCCATGGTCTCATTTCATCTCATATGAAATGCATTGCCAAAGTTCTCAGCACACAAGGCCAGTGCTCTAACTGCTAAGCTAGGGAGCCCAAACAGTTCCCAGTTCAACCTCCAGGCCTGAAACTCTCTGTCTTTAGACCATCTTACAAGGGCTCCAGGAGGGAGTGCGTCCGGACAACTCTAACCTGGCTCTTGTAGGAGTTCCTCTCCTCCCCAAACTTCACCCAAAACTGTTAGGGTGTGTGCCCGGTGTCTTAATTGAGAAACTATAGAAAAAAATGAAGGGTGAAAAGCAAGAAGAGGTTATATCACGAGTCAACCTGTACCTGTTGGTCGTCTTATCCAGCCTACCCAGGAACACCTCAGGAGAGAGAAATTGCTACAGCCCAAGGTTGTTCCGTGTAAATAGGGGTCCAAGTGGTCTCTTGACCTGTAACCTCTTTCTAGTGGCCAACGTATAGCAAAATAAACTCATCTTCCTTTCTGTCCCCTTTAGGAGACTGAGGCGGCAGAGTTCCATGTCTTACTTTATGTATCACAGTCTGGGATCTATTCTTGATATAACTTCTTCTTACTCTTCACCCTTCATTTTTTTTCCCCTGTAGTTTCTCAATTAAGACACTGAGCATACACCCTAACAGTTTTGGGTGAAGGTTGGGGAGGGAAGGAACTCATGTAGAATCTTATCCACATGCCTGGTAGCAAGGCTGGGTCCCTGGAGGAGACCATGGTGGCCAAGTAAGGAATAAGTGTTCTGAGATACTTGACAAATCAGGACCAAGCCTGGGGAAACCAAGAAGGCAAAAATGGAAGAACAAGACAGGTTTTGTTTAATTAGATAAGGGAAGGTGGCCAGGATTAAGAGGGAAAAAGAGGGCAAAGCAACCACGTAGGAGAAAACCAAAGGGAGGGTAAGACATGCGTGTGTAGCTGGTGACCTGTAGTGGTGACAGTCACAGGATGCAGTCCTCAGATGCTGTCCACCACACAAGGTCCCTTCCTGTCAGAGTCCAGGTCATCACACTGTGTATCACCTTACTGTCGGTCCTTGGATGCATGCGTCTTCCCCTTCCTCTCCCACCTCACAGACAGGGGTCAGACGGCGTGGAGCTGCTCCTGAAGGGACTTGATGTATCAGCTGACTACAGGGCACCATTCTCTATAACCGGAATGGGTCACATCTAACTGGTGAAGAAGTTTAAAGAGCCAAACTGAGGCCTCTCAAGACTCACCAGCCCATAGTCACATAAGCCAGTTGAAATAAGTCTTTTATGCATGTGTGTGTGAGCAGTGTCCTGTCTGTGAGTTTTTTACCCACGGACTTAAGGAACTACAGATTGAGTGTATTTTTACAAATTGAACACAGAGCTGTATTCTTTGTTCTCTGACAAATTTTAAATTACATTTATTTGTTTGGTGTTTGTGTGTGTGTGTGTGTGTGTGTGTGTGTGTGTGTGTGTGTGTGTGTCTCCACTAATAGAACCTGCAATTATGCTTAAAATGTATGTCAGGGTAACTGAACACTTCGTTCACTGCCTTGTGTTTTCTTCTCTGATGACTGTCTTCCACCTCCCAGTCCCCAGCCCGATACGTCAGTGTAGACCGTGGTAAGTCCCAGATCTTAAAGAAAGACCAGCCCAGAAGTTTTTCCGTGAAAGGGGATTCCTTACCATTGTGTCTGGGCCCTCTTCAGCCCGAGGTTTCTCAGAGCGCGGTACAAAGGCCAGGCTGAGAACAGTGACAGCAGTGTTCCCTTGGGTTGTATGAGTTTTTAGGACTCTCCTAACCTCCTGGGATCGTTCTTTGTATGTGCGTCTTGAGAATTTTGCTGCATAATGCAGGAAGTACTGATAGCTATTCCGATAAGTATTAATGTGGGCTGGCATCGGGTTCCATGCTGCAAACCAGTGTGTGAGCCCATCCAGGTCCCAGGAGTTCTGTTAGCTTGGTGTTTCACCATTGGCATGGAGCCTACCTCCCCCGCCCCTTAGAACATCGGTATACATTGTTATACATTGTTATTCATCGTTATACATTGTTACACATATACATGTTCTTACAGGGCTAGGGTAAAATGAGCTCAGGGGCAGAACTGAAGACCAGCACATCCAGAGTAAGAGGCCTGGAGGTGAGCGTCCAGTGCAGCTTCTGGGAGAAGTGTACGTATTTGCCACAGCAGTGCAGGGTCACAGTTGAATGGAAATACCCGCAACCATTTTCTTCCTCTAGATCAGCTTCTAGGTAAAAAGTAACAGGCTTGAGGAATCCCCTTGAAAATGCCACACAGAGCAGAGGGAAATGCAGAAGTGGAGATTAGCACTCTTCCCTTTCTGTCTGTTCTGTGGGGGAAGGACTGGGAATAATAGGTAGTTCTCCTCCTCCAGAGGACATCAGAAAGAAAGGCAAGCTTGTGGGAATCCGTAGGGCGCTCACCTGTCACACGTGAGGCCAGGTTCCTTTTATTCCTAACAAAAAAGGAAAAGCGTAACAAAAGTTAACAACCCTGGGGGTCTCCCTGGCTGAGTGTCTTGAACTTCTTTTAAAGTCGCCTCTAAAAATACTCCATTCCCTCACCCTCGTTCCCTGTGTGCATCTCAAAAACGTGATATTGGGAAAGAGAATCAAGTCTCACGAGAATGAACGCCATGCATCTGCGCGGTTAGAAATGTTCAGTCAGCCATCTCTGTTGCTGAGGGGAGTGCAATGAGTCTCCAGAGCCAGGACACGGCCATTACAGGAGGTGGGTGTCCGACGTTGGGAAGACGGCGAGCTGGTGCCAGTGCCTCGCTTCATCGCGATCCTCTGCACTGTGCGTGCATCTTGAGCACACACGGCCTTTCAGTACTTGTATCTCACGTGCTGCAGCTGGACGGGAAGAGGTTCTCTGAAGCTGAGTTGCTCAGTCAGACATGACACGTTCCTCATGCAGGGCGGTGGGCTCTGCCTGCATCTTGCTTCTGCACCACTGTCCTCTCCCTGAAGTCATCTCCAGTCACATGGGGTGAACCAAGCACCCGCAGACCCAAGACTCCCTATGTCATTTATTAGCTGGGGTATAGTGGCAGTGGCCGTGGCAAATGCACTTTGCCAGCTGCTCTAAGTTACCTTTGGGTCTGCGGAGTGCAAAGTACCAGCGACCAGGCCAGCAGGGGGCGATTTAGTCTCTGAGGCCCAAATCCCAGGGGTATCAGAAAGACAAGAAGGACAAAGGGTTCCTCCCTGTGGAACCTTGAGGACCGGTGGTGACCTCTCAGATCCCTCCTTCAGGCTGATAAGGCTTGTCTTCTTAAGAAGGATGTCAGACAGCCCTTTCAGGGAAAGATGTAAATCCCAGACCGAGGTGACATGTCTGATGGGTTCCTGAGCTTGTCACTGGGAGCAGGGTGCATAGCATGACAGTATATACGTGTATGTATCTGTATAGAATCTGGGTCTTCCAGCCACGAGCTGACAGTCCCTGCCCCAAGGCTGCCTATAGGGAAGTGGCCTTATGGATGACAGGCCCCACAGGGCCCTCTCTGAATGAAACTGCCCAGGAAAGGGTTTGTGCTGCCAGTCTAGTCAGCAGGGGAGTTCTGGGGAAACTTCTCTTCCCTCATATCCAGCTCCCCAAGTGTTGAGATGCCCAAGGTTTTTAGCGGGCAGTGTGTTGCCAGGATACACCACCAATGACTTCAGCCCCATGCCCAAAGCCATGCACACGAACTGGCTGGCTTTCTGAGCACAGCACACAGCAGCTTCCCCCTTGTTTGGCAATTCACGTTTGTAGAAACTTCTCGGGCCCCACCTCAGCACATAAACCCATCCTAAGCTGTGTTTCATCAAAGAAACAAACTCAGTAACCAAAGAACAAGGCCTGACTTGCAGGCAAGTGAAGCCCGAGAGCCACTTCTCGTTCTCTGGGGTGTCTTAAAACACACTCCCACCCCCTCTTACCACCCCCTCCCATCAAATATCCAGAAAAATCCCCCTCCCCCCAACCCCCATCTCCTACCCCTGATCAAATAGCCAGAAAATTCCCCTGACCTTTTCCTTAGGTCTCCTTTAGCCTTGCTGTCCCCAAAGCTGCAGGTGATATGTAGGATGGTAATGTGGAGAAGGAAGGGGGTACTTGTGCTTTAACAGTCTTATTTTTTAAGGACACACGCATATAGGATAGCTTGGTAGCACAAAATCCCGTTAAACTATTATAGTGTGTTGGCAAGTGTTTTGTTTTGTTTTGTTTTGTTTTGTTTTTGGTGGGGGAGGGGCTACTGCCTACATGAAGTTAGGACAAGCAACATTAACTAAATCACCTTTCCAAAGAGCTCACCTGTGTGTTCCCGCCTTCTCCCCCATGTAGGAAGGAATAGTGTCTCCTAACGACCTGGACCTGGTCATGTCAGATGGGCTGGGTATGCGGTACGCGTTCATTGGACCCTTGGAGACCATGCATCTCAATGCGGAAGGTATGCCTGGGACAGAGGCGGAGGACTGTGGTGTCGACTCTTTCTGTGAGCTTTATTAGCCGCCACTGTGTGCTGTTTTCTTTTAAACAGAGTAGTAACGGCAGGGCCTAGAAGGGACTCTGATCCGCCCTAGTAACCCAGACCAGTGCTTGTTCGCACAGATGACTTGTGAGCTGATATGTAAGCCCTCATGGGGTCTGCAAAGCTTGGGGCTACAGATCCTGAGGAGTCCTTGATGGAAGCGCCATGCTGGGACCTCGCTGTGTATCTTGTCGCTCGATGGGAAAGAGGCCGCAGCTTCTTGGCAGTGTTAATCACAGAAGCAAGAAGGAAAACAAAGGTTCCATGCTTCTGGGGTCATGTCTACCCAGGAGTGCCTTTGGGCGCTTCTGTGGAGCAGTGGGATAGCCTTCCCTAAGGCCAGGAGTCACAAGGCAGGTGTCTCACAGCAGGGGCCTGGCAGGGTGGGGCAGGCCAGACAACTGTCCGGAAGCTGACTTCAGAGGCCTGGGGGAGTCAGTGTGACCTGGTAATTCCAAAGAAGATAACTTGAAGGATAAGATCGAAGCCGGTCGTAAAAGAGCTATAGACAACCAGCTGATGAAACCAAATTAAAACACCAGTGCAGCGATGTACCAAAGTCTGAAAGATGCTGCCACACGTTAGCTAAGTCTCGTCTGTCTCGTCTGCCCTGCCTCGTCTCGTCTCTTCTCTTCTCTTCTCTTCTCTTCTCTTCTCTTCTCTTCTCTCCTCCTCCTCCTCCTCTCTCCCTCCTCTCCTCTCCTCTCCTCCTCTCCTCTCCTCTCCCTCCTCCTCCTCCTCTCCTCTCTTCTCTTCTTTCTCAGTTTGGCCCGGAGTGAAGTCCTACTACATAGCCTTGGCTAGCCACAAGTGCTTGATCTCCTGCTGAATGCTGGAACCATAGGCATGAACCATATCTGATACAATAGGAAATGCTGTTTATGGTTCTTTTTTTTCCTTTTGTTTGACTGGGGAATCAAACCTCGAGCCTTCTGCATGCTAGGCAGTTACCCCTCTACCACCACCACCACCACAGTTCCACTGGGCCGAGAGTAACTTTTAGCACCCTTTTACTACTCTGTTGCTGTAAGCTTATACAATTACTATAAGTTAATTTAAAGAGATGTAGAAAGAAAAAAATGTTATTTGTAGTGTCAAGACTGTATTCCACAAGCGATATTGAGAAATGAGGTTTCTCCCTATGGGAAGGACAGAGTGGTAGGAATTGAGATTTCCCACTGTGGTGGGGCAGAAGGGTAGGAATGTGTTCCCTTGTTTGGTTTGGAGACAGAGTCCCACTCTAATTCCAACTCTCCTGATACTTACTATGTAGCCCAATTGGTCTCAGACATTAAGGAATCCTCCTGCCTCAGCTTTCTCAGTGTTGGGATTGATTACAAGAGTGCAGCTCCCACTCCCAACTGTGCTATGTGCCTGCTTTCTGAATGGTTGGAACTAGAACGGAAGACTGGACATGGTGGGCAGACAGGTTTATGTTTAGTATGTGACAGAAAGAACTTTCTAGTAACTGATACTGGTGATCTGGGAAGGGATGAATTGAAGGGGCACGGTAGATGTTGAGAGGAAATTGCTGTCATGTGCTGTGTTGGAGCTGATGGTCTGACTTTTGTCCCATGATCCCATGCTGCTCTGTTACTAGCTCAGTCAGTTTCCACTACAACAGTTAATGACCAACACTCAAGGCAGTTATCAGATCCAGCATTCCATGCCTCAGGAGAATAGATGATTTGAGGACTGGACCCACTATACAAGCCCTGTAACAACAGTCCAATAACCAAGTCTTTCTTAAAGGTGAGCCTTGCTAAGAGCAGCCAAGGGGAGAAAGGAGCTCCTGGTGGTTGCCATGCCTCCTGTGGGAGGATAGTTGTTGAACATGAGAAGAAAACACCAATAAGATGCCTTCATACAAGTGAAATAAGAGTTTTGAGATGTCACTGAAATGGTCTTGGATCATTTCAGATGTCTTTTCAGCCAGGCCTTAGGAGTGGGGAGCATAGCCAAGCATTTGAAATGGACATAGGCCCTGCCTGATAACCACCACATTTCTCTTTCTCACTAAGACAGTTAAGGGGCTGTGAGAAATCAATAGGGAGAGAACTGAGAACAGCTTTGAATCTCGAACAGATAGAAACAGGAGCCAGGGACACCAGACACCCCAGCATCAGTGGGGTGGCAGACAGGAAGAAGGCCACAACAATTTTTCAAACAAAACTGATATGATAAGGAGGCTTAATTGGCTCAATATGATAATAGGGGTCGGATGTAGTTTTCAACTTCTGAGCATTCCAAAGCCCGGAGCTAGAAAGTTAGAAGATCTGGCTGGGAGCCGATGGCCTTTAATTCTTCTGGTGTCACCCGGAATGCCTCAAGGTTGGAGTGGGAAGGAAGCTTCTTGGTTTTGCTGATGTGACTTTCATCTCAGGTTAAGTTTTTAGGCTTAAAAGCCTCCCTCCCCCCCACCAAAGCAACTGCAGAGACTCTAGGATTATTTATTTATTTCTAAAGCTAGAGGATAATGTTATTCCAGTTAGAGAGAAAACACCAACCAGGACAGGTGAGCTGTGAATGTCAGCAGCCACCAGGAGGTGGGGGCGCTGAAGAGGCGTCTTGCCTTTTGAGGGAGGGTCAGGGAGCCCCAGCAGCTGTATGGGGAAAGGTTGGGGAAGCTTCAGAGATCAAGGAAGAATTCCCAGAGTTGCAGGGAAAGTGTTTTCAAGCTCGGGCTAGTATCTGAAAGGAAGATAGAGACGGAAAAGAAAAAGAGCTACCGTTCGCCAAGGAACCCCGGGAACTGGGAAGACCTTGTGGTAGAGGTGCTTTTGAGAAGCCGTGTGGGCGAGGGGAGAGTTCTAATTCAGTAGGAAGGCAATAGGGTAAGACACTTGCTCAGTTTGCCTTCTTGTCTTCTTTTTAAAAAGCGTCCTTTGTGAAATAATACGCTTCAGACTAGAGGTTCTGGCCAGCAAGACAGTTAGCTAGATTCCCTCCCTGGCTTTCCTGTCTGTTAACTGCTGCTGTTAGATCGGCTACCTGATTCAGTGCACCTCAGTTTTCTCAGCCGTTCAGTGGAGGGACAGCAACCACTTCTGGCAGGTGGATGGGGGAGATGTGCAGAGACCGCTTGGAAAGTGGTGGTCCAGAGAGATTCTATGCTTAACAAAGGACCTTTTGTTTCTTTTATCTTTCTGTGGCTTTGGCAGTGCTGGGGCTGGAACCCAGAGCCTTCATTCAGCTTGTCGTATTTAATTTATTACTCTTCCAGAGGTTTTGTTTGTCTTTACTTTTCTTGATCCCTACCCCCACCCCAGGCTGGAGGGAGAAATACGGAGTAAGTATAGATGAGGCCATTTCTTGATTGTGGGGTAGAGGAAGCCTTAGAATCAGGCCAGGTTTGTTTCTTCACTCTGGGCCTGTCCTG
This sequence comes from Rattus rattus, assembly GCF_011064425.1. Lineage (NCBI taxonomy): Eukaryota > Metazoa > Chordata > Mammalia > Rodentia > Muridae > Rattus > Rattus rattus. Next base: position 67,540,358 of record NC_046165.1, read on the forward strand.
TCCCTGACAGCTTTGTGGACTTTGACTTGCTGTCTCTGTGGAGGGACAATATCTAAGTATCTGACAACCCCAGGTCCCCCTCCAGGTGAATTGATTGTTTGCTTGTTTGCTCCTTGTCTTGTAGACACTTACCTGGTTTTGTAGAAGAAAGCTTGCTGGAGGTCTTGTCTATGTTCAGCCACCATTGCTGATGGGAACAGCTAAGCTGGGGGGGGAAAAAAAAAAAAAAGGACCAGGTGCTGGAGGGGATCCTGTTGTCATGACAACTCTGTCCTTGGAGGGCATTTGATATTGTCATTCTGTTTTCAGGTCCTTCTGTATTCATAAAGGCTGTGAAACTGTTTTAGCTGAGGTGAATCCATGAAGGTGGGTTCAGTATTGGGGAGTGTCAGTCAGCTGTGGGTGCCAGCCAGTGGGGGCCGACTGTGTCTTACCCCCATAAATTGAGCAGACAGGAGGGCTTCCTGTTCGTAGAGGTGCTAGGGTTAAGGAAACCTGTTTTGCACAGCAGGTCTCACAGCTACAGATAAGCTAAATGTAATCTTGAGAATCAACTCCTTTCTGTCTACTCTTTATCCATAAAGCATTTCTTAAGAAATTGGGTTCATGGGTCAGAGTCGAGAGCAGCCATTAAGAGTCCTGGCTGCTTCAGATTCCAGAGAATTCGAGTTTCAGTCCCTGCACCCACACCTCTGTGTACTCACAACCACTGTACAGGCACATATGCAGCCAAAACACCCACACACATGACATAAGAATAAATAAATCTTTAAAAATTTAGACTTAGCTTCCGCAAGACCAAGCTCTCCAAGGGCTGTGGAAGAGCAAAGCTCACATGGACAGACAGGAAGGCACAGAAGGAAGGACAAAGGGAAAGTTAGACTGTCAGGAAGAAAGTGTGGTGGTGAGCCAGCAGGGTGAAAGGGTAAGGCTGGGCTTGTCCCTTCCTGGTAGATTTGGTATTTTAGAGAAAATATCTATTCAGTTTTTTTTTCTCTCTCTCTCATGTAGAGAAGTCAAATTTTGTTGCATAGGGGGAGAGTTGTAAGTTTGTGTTAGAAACATTTTACCACATTGTATTCTATGTTGAAGAAACAGATGTCCCATAAACGCTGGAGACCGCACTTGCTGTTTTAGCAGAAGGCCCGGGTTTGGTTCCCAGCATCCACCTGGCAGCTCACAGCGGTTTCCATTGTCCTCTTCCCAGCTCCACATGCACCAAGCACTCACACAGAACACATACATCCAGGCAGGCAAAACACTCATGTGCACAAAACGAAAACATAAACAAATCTACAGCAGAGAGAAAGTTCTAGAAGGTCTCTGAGGTTGGGATGACTTCAGGCTGGTGAAAGATGAACAGGTGTAGAAGGAATGTAAAGTAACCCAGAGATAAAACATGGTCTGTGTATCAAACCCTTGAGGCTGCTGCTTATATTGGCTGGGGGTGGAGCTGGTTCCTGAGAGGGTCTTGGGCTACATTTTCCCTATCAGCTGGTTAAATAGGCAGTCACAGCCAATCTTTTCATTTTCTTCTGTGATGGAGTGGAATGCTGGTTGACCGGCCTGTGTTATTTGGGAAGTAGCATGGGCCCTTTAAGATGTGGGACCCATCTTAATGGCTCAGGGTAAAGGGACTTCACATCAAGTCCAAGGACCTGACTTGATTCCCAGAACCCAGGAAGTAGAAGAAGAGAGTCAGCTCCCACAAATTGTTCTCTGACCTGCACTCAATAAGATACGCGCGCACGCGCGCGCACACACACACATACACACACACACACACACACACACACACACACACACACACACAGAAATGTAACAAATTTGTTTTAAAAGAGGTGGGGTCCATTTAGAAACAAGAGACCACTGGAGGTGTGCCCTTGGGAATATGGGGATCCTGGCTATGGTGAGGTGAGCAGATTTCCTTCATCATGTGTTCCCATCACAGTGTTCTGCTTGCCAACGGCAGGGAGCAATGGAGAAGCCAATCTGCTTGGCTGAGCTGGGACAGCACACCTTGGAGGGCTTGAACACAGTGTGGTTAAGGGGGGTCTGGCTGCACACAGTGTGGTTAAGGCAGGTCTGGCTGCACACAGTGTGGTTAAGGAGAGGCTGACTGCACACAGTAAGGCGGGTCTGGCTGCACAGAGTGTGGTTAAGGGGGGTCTGGCTGCACACAGTGTGGTTAAGGTGGGTCTGGCTGCACACAGTGTGGTTAAGGAGGGTCTGGCTGCACACAGTGTGGTTACGGGGGTTTGGCTGCACACAGGGTGGTTAAGGCGGGTTTGGCTGCACACAGTGTGGTTAAGGCGGGTCTGGCTGCACACAGTGTGGTTAAGGCGGGTCTGGCTGCACACAGTGTGGTTAAGGCGGGTCTGGCTGCACACAGTGTGGTTAAGGCGGGTCTGGCTGCACACAGTGTGGTTAAGGCGGGTCTGGAGGCACACAGTGTGGTAAAGGTGGGTCTGGCAGCACACAGTGTGGTTAAGGCGGGTCTGGCTGCACACAGTGTGGTTAAGGCGGGTCTGGCTGCACACAGTGTGGTTAAGGCGGGTCTGGCTGCACACAGTGTGGTTAAGGCGGGTCTGGCTGCACACAGTGTGGTTAAGGCGGGTCTGGCTGCACACAGTGTGGTTAAGGGGGGTCTGGCTGCACACAGTGTGGTTAAGGCGGGTCTGGCTGCACACAGTGTGGTTAAGGGGGGTCTGGCTGCACACAGTGTGGTTAAGGCGGGTCTGGCTGCACACAGTGTGGTTAAGGCGGGTCTGGCTGCACACAGTGTGGTTAAGGCGGGTCTGGCTGCACACAGTGTGGTTAAGGCGGGTCTGGCTGCACACAGTGTGGTTAAGGCGGGTCTGGCTGCACACAGTGTGGTTAAGGCGGGTCTGGCTGCACACAGTGTGGTTAAGGAGAGTCTGGCTGCACACAGTGTGGTTAAGGCGGGTCTGGCTGCACACAGTGTGGTTAAGGAGAGTCTGACTGCACACAGTGTGGTTAAGGAGAGTCTGACTGCACACAGTGTGGTTACGGCGGATCTGGCTGCACACAGTGTGGTTAAGGCGGGTCTGGCTGCACACAGTGTGGTTAAGGGGGGTCTGGCTGCACACAGTGTGGTTAAGGCGGGTCTGGCTGCACACAGTGTGGTTTAGGCGGGTCTGGCTGCACACAGTGTGGTTAAGGCGGGTCTGGCTGCACACAGTGTGGTTAAGGCGGGTCTGGCTGCACACAGTGTGGTTAAGGCGGGTCTGGCTGCACACAGTGTGGTTAAGGCGGGTCAGGAGGCACACAGTGTGGTAAAGGTGGGTCTGGCAGCACACAGTGTGGTTAAGGCGGGTCTGGCTGCACACAGTGTGGTTAAGGCGGGTCTGGCTGCACACAGTGTGGTTAAGGCGGGTCTGGCTGCACACAGTGTGGTTAAGGCGGGTCTGGCTGCACACAGTGTGGTTAAGGCGGGTCTGGCTGCACACAGTGTGGTTAAGGTGGGTCTGGCTGCACACAGTGTGGTTAAGGTGGGTCTGGCTGCACACAGTGTGGTTAAGGCGGGTCTGGCTGCACACAGTGTGGTTAAGGCGGGTCTGGCTGCACACAGTGTGGTTAAGGCGGGTCTGGCTGCACACAGTGTGGTTAAGGAGGGTCTGGCTGCACACAGTGTGGTTAAGGCGGGTCTGGCTGCACACAGTGTGGTTAGGGCGGGTCTGGCTGCACACAGTGTGTGGTTAAGGGGGTCTGGCTGCACACAGTGTGGTTCTGGGTCTGGCTGCACACAGTGTGGTTAAGGCGGGTCTGGCTGCACACAGTGTGGTGAAGGTGTGTCTGGCTGCACACAGTGTGGTTATGGCGGGTCTGGCTGCACACAGTGTGGTTAAGGCGGGTCTGGCTGCACACAGTGTGGTTAAGGCGGGTCTGGCTGCACACAGTGTGGTTAAGGCGGGTCTGGCTGCACACAGTGTGGTTAAGGCAGGTCTGGCTGCACACAGTGTGGTTAAGGAGAGTCTGACTGCACACAGTGTGGTTAAGGAGAGTCTGACTGCACACAGTGTGGTTTCGGCGGGTCTGGCTGCACACAGTGTGGTTACGGCGGGTCTGGCTGCACACAGTGTGGTTAAGGGGGGTCGGGCTGCACACAGTGTGGTTAAGGCGGGTCTGGCTGCACACAGTGTGGTTAAGGGGGGTCTGGCTGCACACAGTGTGGTTAAGGCGGGTCTGGCTGCACACAGTGTGGTTAAGGGGGGTCTGGCTGCACACAGTGTGGTTAAGGCGGGTCTGGCTGCACACAGTGTGGTTAAGGCGGGTCTGGCTGCACGCAGTGTGGTTAAGGCGGGTCTGGCTGCACACAGTGTGGTTAAGGCGGGTCTGGCTGCACACAGTGTGGTTAAGGAGGGTCTGGCTGCACACAGTGTGGTTAAGGCGGGTCTGGCTGCACACAGTGTGGTTAAGGAGAGTCTGACTGCACACAGTTGGTTAAGGAGAGTCTGACTGCACACAGTGTGGTTAAGGCGGGTCTGGCTGCACACAGTGGTTAAGGCGGGTCTGGCTGCACACCGTGAGGTTAAGGCGGGTCTGGCTGCACACAGTGTGGTTAAGGAGAGTCTGGCTGCACACAGTGTGGTTAAGGCAGGTCTGGCTGCACACAGTGTGGTTAAGGAGAGTCTGACTGCACACAGTGTGGTTAAGGAGAGTCTCACTGCACACAGTGTGGTTAAGGGGGGTCTGGCTGCACACAGTGTGGTTAAGGCGGGTCTGGCTGCACACAGTGTGGTTAAGGGGGGTCTGGCTGCACACAGTGTGGTTAAGGGGGGTCTGGCTGCACACAGTGTGGTTAAGGAGGGTCTGGCTGCACACAGTGTGGTTAAGGGGGGTCTGGCTGCACACAGTGTGGTTAAGGAGAGTCTGGCTGCACACAGTGTGGTTAAGGCGGGTCTGGCTGCACACAGTGTGGTTAAGGTCTGGCTGCACACAGTGTGGTTAAGGGGGGTCTGGCTGCACACAGTGTGGTTAAGGCGGGTCTGGCTGCAAACAGTGTGGTTAAGGAGAGTCTGGCTGCACACAGTGTGGTTAAGGGGGGGTCTGGCTGCACACAGTGTGGTTAAGGCGGTTCTGGCTGCACACAGTGTGGTTAAGGGGGGTCTGGCTGCACACAGTGTGGTTAAAGGAGAGTAAGGGGGGTCTGGCTGCACACAGTGTGGTTAAGGCGGGTCTGGCTGCACACAGTGTGGTTAAGGCGGGTCTGGCTGCACACAGTGTGGTTAAGGCGGGTCTGGCTGCACACAGTGTGGTTAAGGGGGGTCTGGCTGCACACAGTGTGGTTAAGGCGGGTCTGGCTGCACACTGTGTGGTTAAGGGGGGTCTGGCTGCACACAGTGTGGTTAAGGAGGGTCTGGCTGCACACAGTGTGGTTAAGGCGGGTCTGGCTGCACACAGTGTGGTTAAGGCGGGTCTGGCTGCACACAGTGTGGTTAAGGCAGGTCTGGCTGCACACAGTGTGGTTAAGGAGAGTCTGACTGCACACAGTGTGGTTAAGGAGAGTCTGACTGCACACAGTGTGGTTAAGGCGGGTCTGGCTGCACACAGTGTGGTGGTTGCACAAGGTTAAGGGGGGTCTGGCTGCACACAGTGTGGTTAAGGCGGGTCTGGCTGCACACAGTGTGGTTAAGGCGGGGTCTGGCTGCACACAGTGTGGTTAAGGAGAGTCTGGCTGCACACAGTGTGGTTAAGGGGGGTCTGGCTGCACACAGTGTGGTTAAGGTGGGTCTGGCTGCACACAGTGTGGTTAAGGCGGGTCTGGCTGCACACAGTGTGGTTAAGGCGGGTCTGGCTGCACACAGTGTGGTTAAGGGGGGTCTGGCTGCACACAGTGTGGTTAAGGCGGGTCTGGCTGCACACAGTGTGGTTATATGGTCTGGCTGCACACAGTGTGGTTATATGGTCTGGCTGCACACAGTGTGGTTAAGGCGGGTCTGGCTGCACACAGTGTGGTTAAATGGTCTGGCTGCACACAGTGTGTGGTTAAGGCGGGTCTGGCTGCACACAGTGTGGTTAAGGCGGGTCTGGCTGCACACAGTGTGGTTAAGGCGGGTCTGGCTGCACACAGTGTGGTTAAGGGGGGTCTGGCTGCACACAGTGTGGTTAAGGCGGGTCTGGCTGCACACAGTGTGGTTAAGGGGGGTCTGGCTGCACACAGTGTGGTTACGGCGGGTCTGGCTACGGCGGGTCTGGCTGCGCACAGTGTGGTTAAGGGGGGTCTGGCTGTGCACAGTGTGGTTAAGGGGGATCTGGCTGCACACAGTGTGGTTACGGCGGGTCTGGCTGCACACAGTGTGGTTAAGGCGGGTCTGGCTGCACACAGTGTGGTTAAGGAGAGTCTGGCTGCACACAGTGTGGTTAAGGCGGGTCTGGCTGCACACAGTGTGGTTAAGGCGGGTCTGGCTGCACACAGTGTGGTTAAGGCGGGTCTGGCTGCACACAGTGTGGTTAAGGCGGGTCTGGCTGCACACAGTGTGGTTAGGGCGGGTCTGGCTGCACACAGTGTGGTTAGGGGGGGTCTGGCTGCACACAGTGTGGTTAAGGCGGGTCTGGCTGCACACAGTGTGGTTTAGGCGGGTCTGGCTGCGCACACTGTGGTTAAGGCGGGTCTGGCTGCACACAGTGTGGTTAAGGCGGGTCTGGCTGCACACAGTGTGGTTAAGGGGAGTCTGGCTGCACACAGTGTGGTTAGGGCAGGTCTGGCTCCAGAAAGTCCCCCATGGCATCGCAAGTGACTTCTGGACACAGTCCCAATGATGGTCTCACCACCTTATTGACACAGTGATTACCTTAGGAAGTTTATCATAGTGATGGAAGCTGACTAACTTGTAATCATTCAGCATCTTTCAGGTATATTCAACTCTGTGCGTCTTGTTCCCAACTCTGAATGAAAACATGGTAGTTGTGTCTAGATTTTATTATTGCTTGTGTGAAGAAATGAATAGGAAAAATGAAACAAATGCTAATTTCTCAAGGGAAAGACATATTTATGCCTCTTTCTGGTCTGTGGCAATTCTAAACCACCTTAGAGGACTAAACCTTGCTGGGTTGTTTATAGGAACTTGTAGAGTTCTGGACTACCGACTTGACACCTAAGCAGTGAGATCTTCTCTTTGAAAATTAGCCACTGGTTAACTGCAGGTGCTAATGCCAGAGAAGCTGCCCAGCTTTAATAGTTTACCCTTCAAAACAGCCTCAAGCTGGGTGTGGAGCGTGCACGCTGGTATTTTCAGCATTTGGAAAACAGAAATAGGAGCGACTGTTTCCAAAGCTAGCCTTGGCTACAAAGCAAGTGGCCAGCCTAAGCTAAATGAGACCTAATCTCAACACACACACACACACACACACACACACACACACACACACACACACACACACACACACACACTTTTAAACACTATATTTTTTTTCTGAAGGCTCTTTGGCACTCTGAAAAGGAAGAAAAACGATTTGAAACAAAATAGAAACCCAGATGATTTTGGCTTCTGTTTCAGTGCAGATTAATCAAAACTAAGCCTCTCAAACTAAACTCTTCTTTTTAAGAGTATCTAGTGCTCATTTTTGTTTTAGATCAGTCAAATACTGGGTAGACGAGAGTCTGTGCAAATCCTGCAGCTTTCTGTTCCAGCGCTCTACTTCCGAGGCTTTGCGGCTCTGGACTGGATAAGGCCCCAGGCTAGCTCAGTGGTAGAACTCAAGTCCAGCACCACAAAATGGAAAAAAACGAAATGAGCCAGAGTCTTAAAGCACTTTGACCTCTGGGATCCTTGGACTGATCTCTAGCTTATCTTGTCTCTAACCCATGCATACTCATGCAGACCCAAGGCCCAGCATGTAAGGGAGGAACAGGAGGGAACTGAGTGCCCTGGGGCAGGTGGCTACATTTTGGAAAGGTGCCCAGGCTAAACCAGGCTTGTACTGACCATGTGCCCCTCGTCATCCCCACTCATTTCTCCACAAAAACCCTGAAGTCCTGGATGGTGGGGCAGACTCAGCACAGGGATTCAGGCAGGCTGGGCTCCGTCTCTCCCACACTGGAAATTAAGCCAGTGGTGAACACAACCCTGGTGCAGCCCTCCCCTCCTCGTAAATACCAGGTAAAGCATAGCCACCCTCCAGGCTTAAGAGTGTGATAAGGAGGGAGTGACCTGAGTTTTGACATCTGGGGTTCATGCAGAATGAATTGAGGCCATTCATGATGATTCATGCTTGAACTTTTCGGCCAGCACTTGGGAGGCTGAGGCAAGAGGATTACCATGAGTTTAAGGGTGTCATGAGCTACAGAGTGAAACTCGGTCTCAAGACAGGAGGCTAGGGGGAGGAGAGGAGCCCAGAGATGTACTTAGCACACAGAAATCCCTTGATCCACAGACAGCAGGAGTGGTAACACATGCCTCTAATCCAAGCCCTTGAATAGTGGAGGTGGAACTAGACATTCCAGGTCATCTTGGTAGCCAGGGGCTATATGAGTCCCTGTATCGGAAAGGAAGAAAAGGGTGGGAGGTAAAAGAAAAAAGGAAATGAAGGCAAAAAATGCACTGAAGCCCATCATACACCCTTAACAGTACTCGGTTGAAGGAGATGCTTTCTACACATCAAAGTATGAGTACCACTGGCCGAAGACCCCTGAGATGCTCTGACTGAGGACCCTAAGAAGGGCCCCCGAGATGCTCTGAGAACCCCTGAGAAGGACCCTGAGATTCTCTGAGGACTCTTGAGAAGGACCCTCTGAGATGCTCTGCCTGAGGACCCTGAGAAGGGCCCCTGAGATGCACTGGTTAGGATACTTGGCAGGCCTGAGGGTTCCAGTTCTCTTCAGGATTTTAGTTTCCAGAAATCTAGGATAGTGACCCATGGGTAGGGTCGTGCTTGCTGGAGGCCACCTCCTGCCTCTTCTCTGCAGCTCCCCTTCTCCCAGGGCAGAGCCTTTGCAGAGGCCTCAGTTGGGAGTTACAGATGTTGATACTGATGAGTGGGTTCCTGTCTTCATGCTGTTACAGGTATGGTGAGCTACTGTGACAGATACAGTGAAGGAATGAAGCGTGTCCTCAAGACTTTTGGGCCTGTTCCTGAGTTCTCAGGGGCCACAGTGGAGAAAGTTAACCAGGTATGGGGACCGCCCGGGAGCATTCAAGCAGACAGTACTCCCTCCCATGCTACCTGTGGGCGGGGCTTTGTCAGTAGCTGCAGTCTTAACCCCTGATTCTGAAGGTTGAGGTTTTTTTTCCCCTGCCCATAGTTGCATCCTGACCTCCAGGATACCTAAAGGCAACGTGACAGTGACCAGCAGCTCATTTTGACTTGTTTTGGGGGAAATCTGTGGGGATCTGGAGCTTTTGTTGACTGTGGGATTTGGAAGCGGTGTGCACACAACTGGCATGAATAGGAAAACAGTTACGTTCCCAGCAGATTACTTCTTCTGCGTGTGCACTCTGTTTTTCTTCCCCTTTCCTTCTCCCAGGACATGTGCATGAAGGTTCCTGATGATCCAGAGCACTTAGCTGCCAGGAGGCATTGGAGGGATGACTGTCTCATGCAACTCTCCAAACTGAAGCACCAGATGCAGCCCCAGTGAATTTCCTGTAATGCCCCTGCTCCTCCTTCCTGGGCAGAGCTGTTAGGGAGATGAGAAGCTCTTGAACCAATCCCTGTGCAGCCCAGGTCTGCTCCCCTGTGTTTCACTGTGGGCAGCTATAGAGGCCAAGTGTCTTCTGGTCACTCCTGCCGAGCCCTGCACTGGGTATGGAAGCACTGCTTAGGTTCTGAGGTGGCTTCCCGCCACCTTGGGCAAACAGGCTGAAGAGTCCACCTTTTCTTTCCAGTGTGATTACACATGCATTTCCGGGTGATGATGTTCAGTTTCCTGTTACCTTAATCCATTTCAAATGTGTTTTTTGTAATCATTTTCTAACCCCTCTCTGAGTGTCCTGTAACCCTTCACAATAAAGCAATCACTTTCAGTTTGCTGGTGCTTATTATTCTGAATAAAAGTCTTGATTCCATGAAGACAGTCTATTTCTACACACACACACACACACACACACACACACACACACACACACACACACACACACACACACTAAATAAATGCACAGTCTTCTAGTTTGGACCAGTGCTTTCCCAAGCTTTTCAGTGGTGCCCGATGGTTCTTTGGTCAGACATGTTTAAGAAGCATTGTAGGCTCTTCATTCCTTCCAATTTTCATGTCTGTAGTAAATGAAATGGTGCAGAGTTCAGCCAAAGAGACATCTGCTTCAGCAGTCATTTCTAGAACCTCCTACAATGTGGGGTCTTTTCCCAGGACAAGCTCCCAGAACACTAAGGACACTAGTACTCTGTCTCCCACAGTGACTCTGGTTACTGGACACCATCACAGGGCTCCCGGACAGCTCTGGTAAGGCACTGGCCTTGCAGTTTTGGGTGGCGAGGATCTCAGTGTCTCATGGTAGGTAGCTGCAATTCCTCAGGGTGGAGGCTGCTCTGGTGTGGGAGCAGTGACCCTGACTAGGAAGTGATCATCTTCACTTGTTTGTGAGTCCCAGTCTGCACACTCCTGTGTCCTCAGCACACATCAAACGACTGAGGATCTGGGATTATCATGAAACAACCAAGTGACCATTAAACTGGCCTAGTGCCCCAAGGGCTCATGCACATGGAGGAATATGGTAACATTGAAAGGCCTGGCAAGGGAGGCTTCAAGGACTTGGGTTGTGAGCCTCAGTGGACAACAGGAGTCAGCCAGCACCTCCCAGCAGAGGAATTACATGGGGTCAGAATAGGCTATGCCTAGAATGGCTCAGCTCACAGTGGCCAGGAGAGAGCTCTACAGAGAGGCCCTAATAATCCTGATCAGAAAGAGCCCCTAGACCATGTTAATAATAGACCACTCTCTCTTCAGCACAGTCAGACTCTCGTAAGCTCACTCTGACAGCAGAAAGGACCGGACTGGAGGCAAGCCTGCTGCAGGGCTGTAAGGCGGGTGCACCGGGGGTGGCTGCAATTAGGAGCTGCCTGTCATGGCTTGAAAGTGCTAGGCATGCCCTGTTCAAAGGTCAGAAAGTGAGAGGCGGGGCAGGAGGTCTGAATGTGTTTGAGAACCTCACTGGGATGACGTGACAAGATGGAAAGGAAGTGTTGGGCCCCAAAAGGCTTCGTCCTCTGCCTGACTGAGCTTCAGCTCCCTGAGCTGGTGACTCAGTCCCTCACCCTCCCTGATCTATTGCTCCAGCCAACAGAGGGCCCCTGCACCTCCCTGCAGCTGAGGCTCACCACCTTCCCTTCAAGGCACTTTGACTATTAGAGTCACAGCTTTACTCTTAGAGCTGCCCGCCTACCTCCTCCCTGAGTCCTGAAAGCCATGCAGTCCCCAGACCGTGCCTGAGCACCCACATGACCTAGCTAAGTACCGTGCACAAGTAGACCCCACTTGTGATCTGACTCTTGGCACTGATGAGCCAGGAGAGTCGTGGAAAGGCTGGCTATGTAGGGGTGCCAGGCAGGGGTACTCATTTGTTCTAGGCAGCATCGCTGTAGGGGCACAGAGATGGTGTCACTTGGAACCATCGGTGTTTATTGTACGTGTAAGCTGCATTTTCCTACTTTCGTTGCTATGTCTTCCTGGGAAAGTCAGACACGTTTGGAAATATCTGCAGATTCACAGTCTAAGGAAAGGATTCCAGAAAGTTCCAAAAAACATCATGTACAAGCTTTCTCCCTTACCACTGTCAAAGCTATAGAGCATCCTAGCCATTTCCTCAGCATTTCCATTGTACTTGCTACTGTCAGTCATCAGTCATGGCTTACAGTGTGCAGATAGATGTGTGTGGAATTTTTTTTTTTTGCAGATATGGGGCCATTTTATGTAGGGAACTTGAACATCTGTGGATTTTGGTACCCATAGGGATCCTGGAATTAACCCTATGGCTACTTAGGGAGGACCTGATATAGTAGCAGAAAGTCCTAAATTAAGGACTTTCATGGTCCTATTTGTAGTGTCATAGCCTATAATGAGGAATTGATAGGGTATGCAAATGCAGGCCCTGACCTATGTGAAAATAACAATGAGATCAAGCTTGAGAACCAATGGAAGGGGGCATAGACCCACATTGAGGCAGATGGTTCTGGAAGCAGCTGGGAAGAAGCCTTTGTTGATAGGCTTCAGTGATATATCTCTCTATTTTAAATTACTATTCTAAAAGACAGGGAGTTGATCAGAAGGGCCCTGCCCAACCAAACATCATCCTGACTAGTTTCTGAATCATTTCTAGGGATTACAAAACCATAAATCTCTTTCGGCAGGATGAATGTACCCAGTGTCTCCCAAAGCAGCCACAGTGTCTGTGCGTACTGACACCCATGCTTGCCCTGTTTGGGATGCCAACAGCAGACTGCCTAAAGTTCCTCCTCAGCTTTTAACTGAGGATCAAAAGATTACTATAACTGCTTTGAGCTCTTACATAGCCTAGGGTGACCTTGAACTCTTGATCCTTCTGCCTCAGTCTCCAGGAACTGGGGTCATAGGTGCATCCCCATGCCCGGTGTCTTTGTTTCCATTCTAAAAGACACGGCTGTAATCTCAACGCTCAGGAGCCCAAGATAGGATCACTGAGCTGAGAGAACAATTCTGTCACCTGAATAAGTGTCGGTGACCTTGAAGACTCCACATGTAGGCTCAGACTCAAAGGTCTGGTGTGGGTGACCTACTGTAAGTGGGAGTAGCCCTCCTGTGTGCGGCCACCTTCACTACTAGGCTGACTTTTCCCGTGGCCTTGTTTTGTACCCTGTGTTTAACAGTGACCGCATTGTCCTGTCACACACAGTGGTAGAGCTAGCTAGTGTCCTTGCGTCTAGCCGAGGTGTGGCCTTTATTCTCTTGGACCTTGTCAGAGAGTGGGCCCTTATGGGAAACCACAAGAATGGCCAAGGCTGTCACATTAGCCATCACAATTTGTTAGAAATTTATTAAACTTCAGTGGATTCACTTAACAGTTATGCAATATCTGTCCAATGTCAAGACTTAATTTAAATGTTGAGGGTAGAACAATGAAATAGGCAGAAAAGAAGAAAACTGCCCACACGGACCTTACATTATAGTTAACAATATAAACAGCCAAGTCAGACAAGGCTGACAGTGTGTCTCACGATTGGTTACACAGATTAAAACAAAGCCAGGGGCCTGTGGAATGGCTCAGCGGGGAGAGGCATTTGCTGCTAAGCTTGACAGCCTGAGTGTGACCCCCCACCCCCAACCCCCCCACACACAAGAAAGTAAGAGTAATGAAAGGGGGTGGAGGAAGGGTAGTATTGTAAAAATATAAAAAATAAAAAGGGTATCTTTTATCCCCACTAGGTCTACCCCGCAGTGCCCCAAGATATCTGGTAGATATCTTGCCAGAAGCACGCATCCCAATTCCGTGCCCAGTGTCTCTAGCTGCCGCACACTTTCTTACACTTAAATCACTGCATGAAAGAACACACAACACAATAACCTTTGATCCAGTTGATAAGATATAATTGCCCACCTAAACATACAAAGCCCAATACACGTCCATCCCTTAAGAACATCCATAACAACCTGTAAAGGTACAGCATGGAATCTTAATGTCAGCTTCCATGCTGTGCCGCCATGGCTTCTCTCTCTCCCCTCTCTTCCGTTCCAGTCTCCTCCTCTTCCTTCAAACTTTTCTCCCGCCCATCCTTCCAATGACAGGCCTCCTTCTATCTTGTACCTGCCTCACCTGTGACATCATCCCACATTTCACCCTTTTTGTCTAATTAAAAAAAAAACCACCTTTCTCTCAAATATAAGCTGAGCACAACTGTTATCATTTTGTAATTAAAAGCATAAAATATATCTAACACCCAGTCCAACACTATATCAGTTAAACAGAACATTTAGTTCTCTATTCCAATTTAAGAAAGGCTTAAAAATCTATGTTATCTCCTGGCTAGCTTGAATACTATCTGATAACTATCCAATAAAATATGTATTTTCAGAGTTAAACAGCCTGATAGGCTATGAGACTGTAATCAGTCTTCAACCCCGTCAGAAATCTGAAAATGACCAAATATCTATACACATAGGAAGCCTACACAGCTTGCAGAACTGAGAGGTTGCAGAGGCAAATCTCCACTAGCACAGTCCTCTGTTAGCAACATGTGAGTGCAAGTCTTCAGCCTTCTGGCCCCAAATCAACTGACAGACTCTTGAAATGCAGATTTGTGAAGAGCTGATCCCTCTGTCTTGGCAGAGCTTATCATAGCATAGGTAGACAAGTGCATTTTGGGTGCTGGCTCAGAGCCACCCTCTCTGGTGTACTTGGAAGGCGCGCCTCTGCCAAGGATCTGAACGGGTGGTGTGGCCGCATCTTGTGCTTAGCTCACCAATCTGCCTTGGTCTTGGATTTTGCTCTGAGAGGAACCTCGTGCCCAGATTCAAGGGGCACCTTACTACGTCTTGCTTGACTCTCCAAGCAGCAGGGATGCCCCATGTGTTCTGGGTGGCTCCCTCCTAGTCCGGCCAGCCTCTGCAGACCCTACTGGTGTGGGTTGGAATGAAAAGTCGGTTACAGTTGTATTTAGCATTTGGCTTGCTGGCATTTGTTTTAGGCAAGGTCTCCTCTGATTCTACTTCCCAAATGCAGGATCCCAGGAGTTCTCCACATGAATTTTTCATGTTCTTTAGAGTTTTCTCTGCCCTTCTTTTGTTTTGTTACCCCTACTTAAAAACAAAAACCAACCAAAAATAAAAAAATAAAAACTTCTGTAAATGCAACTGGAAGAATCTTGTGTGTAAATAAGGACGAATCAGCATCCCCGAGGGTACAGACACACACAATAAAGATGGTCTCCCAATGTAGGTGACAGCATGGAGTATCAGTGGGAAGTCTGACAGAAGACCCACAAGTCCAAAAACTAACATGTCCTTTGCTTTTGTGTCCCTGGCACTGAGACCCATGGCTGGCGTCAAGCAGCGCTCATTGGTATCTGAGCATGAGGTGAGTGGAGTTCTGTGAGGGCCATGAGGCAACCCTTGCTGTGCTTGGTGAGCAGCAGGAGCAGCGCCCCTCCCCCGGCATTTTGGGGGTTTCGTCCTCACTCGCCAAGCGTAGCTCTTGTGGGAAAGGTGATTTCTCGTGTGGTCAAAGTTGGTAACACTAGAACTTCTTGTGAGAAAGGGAATTTTCCAGAGAAAGGAGACCTGGGTCAGTCTCCAGAGCCCATTGGAGGCCTTGATCTATCAACTGAGGAATAATAGTCTGTCAGTTCACACATGGAGATTTTCATAAAAAACACCTGGGTTGAAAGACTTCAAGATGTTAAGCTTGCTTATTTCTGAATAGCTCTCTCTCTCTCTCTCTCTCTCTCTCTCTCTCTCTCTCTCTCTCTCTCTCTGTGTGTGTGTGTGTGCGTGCGTGTGTGTGTGTGTGTGTTTCTTTATACTCTGGCTTTCATCACAAGTGTGTATTGTTTTTATACTAAAAGCCAGGGTGCTGTTAACATTGAAGCTCCTGCTCTAGGGACTTCCAATCATTCCAGTCCAATCATGGTGGACATGGCCTCCAGCACCCTCCCCTGCCTGGCTTCACATGTATGATAGACCTCAGTAAACTAATTCAGCCATGTACAGATGGAGCCAGCTGTATGCAGTGGAGTACCCAAGTATCTTGACATATAGATTTCTCAGTGCACAGTGCTGGGGTCTGATGGGAGATCTTATTGAACATTCAATAACTCACCACTCCACTTCAATACCATCACAAACACCTTCATCACTCTCACCACTATCACTGTCTAAATACCACCACCACCACCACCACCATCACCACCACCATCACCACCATTACCACCACCACCACCATCACCACCATCCATCACCACCACAACCACCACCACCACCACCACCACCACCACCACCATCACCCCCACCATCACCACCACCATCACCACCACCCACCACCACCATCACCACCACCACCACCACCACCACCACCACCATCACCACCATCACCACCACCACCACCACCACCACCACCATCACCACTATCACCACCATCACCACCATCATCACCTGATTCCTGCACCCCCAGCTTCAGGAAGCATATTGTGTTCTAGGGGAGTGATGTATAGCAGTGTCCTTCAGATTAGATGGGAGGCAGAGGGAGGGGAAGTTAATAAGGAAGTAAACAAACTTTAATGCCAGAGAAAGATGAAACTGACAGGATTCCCAACGGACCTTCTCCAAGGTTATGGAAGCAGTAAGCAGGCCCAGCTTCGGAAAGAATCTTGGAGCTAACGAGCAGCCTGTGGGCCTGTGGAAAAGTCCAGGGGTACAGCTTTCATGAGACATCACCCATGCTGGGTGGGCTTTTGGCTGATGCCGCTCCTTTTGGTCATCCTTGGTCCTGTAAGGAACCCATCACCCATATTCCTGAGGTAACTACAATAAAAACTCACGGCTCACCAGGTTGGACTGCACCAGGTTTGGTGCCATCATTACTTCAGTCTGTAGTGGGCTTCCTTTCCCAGCCCTTTTTCTTCCTAGAGAAAAGGTGTCCCCTCCCTGGGGTGGGGTGTAGAAACAGGGCTCATTTGTATTGAACTACCTCTTCGGCTTTCTGTAGGCTTTTGACTTTCTGTGTTCTTTATCAGTTCAGGTGCAAATGCCACCTCCTCTCTGTCACCCTCCAGCACTCTGATGTCGACTTCACCTTCCCGGTGAATCCCGGCTTGTCCACCCTTCCTTAGGACAAGAGTGACCTTGGATGGTGGTCCATATTAGGGTTGCCATTCTCCATGCTTACATGACTATGTTAAATGGTCCTTTTTACCTTTCTCTATTTTTTTCTTTTTCTTTTGAAAAACTGTTTTTTTCTTGTTTTAATAATTATATTTTTCTTCAATATGTTATGTATTTACATTTCAAATGTTATCCCCTTTGCCCCCCTCTCCACCCTTCCACCCTTCCCCTGCTTCTATTAGGACACTCCCATCCCCACCCACCCACTCCAATCTCAACGCCCTGGCGTTCTCCTATACTGTGAAACAAGCCTTCAAAGGACCAAGGGCTTTTCCTCCCATTGATGCTGGACAATGTCACCCTCTGCCACATATATGGCTGGAGTCATAGGTCCCTCCATGTGTACTCTTTGGTTAGTGGTTTAGTCCCTGGGAGCTCTGGTAAGGTTTGATTGGTTGATATTGTTGTTCTTCTGATGGTGTTGCAAACCCCTTCAACTCCTTCAGTCCTTTCTCTAACTCCTCCATTGAGGTCCCCTTGTTCAGTCCAATGGTTTAGCTGCAACCACCCTCATCTGTATCAGTAGGGCTCTGGAAGAGCCTCTGAGGAGAAACCCATACCTGACTCCTGTCAGCAAGCACTTCTGGGCATCAATAATAGTGACTGGGTTTGGTGGCAGCATATGGGATGGATGGTGGGAAAGTCTGTGGATGACCTTATCTTTAGTCCCTGCTCCACTCTCTGTCCCTGTATTTCCTCCCATGAGTATCTTGTTCTCCCTTCTAAGAAGGACTGAAGCCTCCACATTTTGTTCTTCCTTCTTGGGCTTCATATGATCTGTTAATTTTTCTTAGTTATTCCAAGCTTTTGGGCTAATAGCCACTTATCAGTGAGTGCATACCATGTGTGTTTTTCTGTGATTGGGTTACCTTACTCAGGATGATATTTTCCTAGTTCCATCCATTTGCCTAAGAATTTCGTACTGTCATTGTTTTTGATAGCTGAGTAATATTCCATTGTGTAGATGTACTACATTTTCTGTATCCATTCCTCTGTTGAAGGACATCTGGCTTGTTTCCAGCATCTAGCTATTATAAATAAGGCTGCTATGAATATAGTGGAGCATGTGTCCTTGTTATATGTTGGAGCATCTTTTGGTTGTAAGCCCAGGAGTGGTATAGCTGGGTCCTCAGGTAGTTCAATGTCCAATTTTCTAAGGAACCACCAGACTGATTTCCAAAGTGGTTGTATCAGCTTGCAATCTCACCAACAATGGAGGAATGCTGCTATTTCTCTACATCCTTGCCAGCATCTGTTGTCACCTGAATTTTTAATCTTAACTATTCTAACTGATGTGAGGTGGTATATCAGGATTGTTTTGATTTGCATTTCTCTGATGACTAAAGATGTTGGATATTTCTTTAGGTTCTTCTCAGCCATTTGGTATTCCTCAGTTGAGAATTCTTTGTTTAGCTCTGTACCCCATTTTTTAATAGAATTATTTGACTCTCTGGAGTCTAACTTCTTGAGTTCCTTGTATATATTAGATATTAGTCCTCTATCAAATGTAGGATTGGTAAAGACCTTTTCCCCATTTATTGGTTGCCGTTTTGCCCAATTGACAGTGTCCTTTGCCTTACAGAAGCTTTGCAGTTTTATGAGATCCCATTTGTTGATTCTTGATCTTAGAGCATAAGCCATTGGTGTTCAGTTCAGGACAATTTCCTCTGTGCCTATGTGTTCCAGGCTCTTCCCCACTTTCTCTTCTATTAGTTTCAGTGTATCTGGTTTTATGTGGAGGTCTTTGATCTACTTGGACTTGAGCTTTGTATAAGGAGATAAGAATGGGTCAATCTGCATTCTTCTACATGCTGACCTTCAGTTCAACCAGTACCATTTGTTGAAAATGCTGTCTTTTTTCTATTGGATAATTTTAGCTCCTTTGTCAAAGATCAAGTGACTATAGGTGTGTGGGTTCATTTCTGGGTCTTCAATTCTATTCCATTGATCTACCTGCCTGTCTCTGTACCAATAATCACTATTGCTCTGTAATACTGCTTGAAGTCAGGGATGGTGATTCCCCCAGAAGTTCTTTTATTGTTGAGAATAATTATTGCTATCCTGGGTTTTTACTTTTTGAAATGAATTTGCAAATTGCTCTTTCTAATTCTACAGAGAATTGAGTTGGAATTCTGATGGGGGATTGCATTGAAACTGTAGGTTGCTTTCAGCAAGATAGCCATTTTTACTATATTAATCCTGCCAATCCATGAGCACGGAAGATCTTTCCATCTTCTGAGATCTTCCTCAATTTCTTTCTTCAGAGACTTGAAGTTCTTATCATACAGATCTTTCACTTACTTGGTTAGAGTCACACTGAGGTATTTTATATTATTTGTGGCTATTGTGAAGGGTGTCATTTCCCTAGTTTCTTTCTCAGCCTGTTTATCCTTTGATTAGAGGAAGGCTACTGATTTGTTTGAATTAACTTTATATCCAGCCACTTTGCTGAAGTTGTTTATCAGCTGTAGGAGTTATCTAGTGGAATTTTTGAGTTCACTTAAGTATACTATCATATCATCTGCAAATAGTGATATTTTAACTTCTTCCTTTCCAATTTGTATCATTTTGACCTCCTTTTATTGTCTAATTGCTCTGCTGGGACTTCGAGTGCTATATTGAATAGCTAGGGAGAGAGTGGGCAGCCTTGTCTAGTTCCTGATTTTAGTGGGATTGCTTCAAGTTTCTCTCCATTTAGTTTGATGTTGGCTACTGGTTTGCTGTATATTGCTTTTACTATGTTTAGGTTTGGGCCTTGAATTCCTGATCTTTCCAAGACTTTTACCATAAAGGGGTGTTGAATTTTGTCAAATGCTTTCACAGCATCTAATGAGATGATGATGTGTTTTGTTTTCCTTTGAGTTTGTCTATATAGAGGATTACATTGATGGATTTCCATATGTTGAACCATCCTTGCAACCCTGGGATGAAGCCTACTTGATCATGATGAATGATTGTTTTGATGTGTTCTTGGCTTCGGTTTGTGAGAATTTTATTCAGTATTTTTGCATCGATATTCATAAGGGAAATTGGTCTGAAATTCTCTTTCTTTGTAGGGTCTTTGTGTGGTTTAGGTATAAGCCTAATTGTGGCTCCAAAGAATGAATTGGGTAGTGTTCCTTCTGTTTCTATTTTGTGGAATAGTTTGAAGAGTATTGCTATTAGGTCTTCTTTGAAGGTCTGATAGAATCCTGTACTAAATCCATCTGGTCCTGGGCTTTTTTTGGTTGGGAGACTTTTAATGACTGCTTCTGTTTCTTTAGGGGTTATGAGACTGTTTAGATGGTTTATCTGATCCTGATTTAACTTTGATACCTCTTATCTGTCTAGAAAACTGTTCATTTCAGATTTTCCAGTTTTGTTGAGTATAGGTCTTTGTAGTAGGATCTGAAATTTTTTTTAATGTCCTCAGTTTCTGTTGTTATATCTCCCTTTTCATTTCTGATTTTGTTGATTTGGATACTCTCTCTCTGCCCTCTGGTGAGGTTGGCTAAGGATTTATCTATCTTGTTGATTTTCTCAAAGAACCAGCTCCTGTTTTTGTTGATTCTTTGTATAGCTCTTTTTGTTTCTACTTGGTTGATTTCAGCTCTGAGTTTGATTATTTCTTGCTGTCTACTCCTCTTGGGTGAATTTGCTTCTTTTTGTTCTAGAGCTTTCAGATATGCTGTCAAGCTATTAATGTACACTCTCTCCAATTTCTTTTTAGAGGCACTCAGAGCTATGAGTTTTCCTCTTAGCACTGCTTTCGTTGTACCTCATAAGTCTGGGCATGTTGTGCCTTCATTTTCTTTAAATTCTAAAAAGTTTTTAATTTTTTTCTTTATTTCTTCCTTGACCAAGTATCATTGAGTAGAGCATAGTTTACCTTCCATGTGTATGTGGGCTTTCTGATGTTTTTGTTGTTATTAAGACCAACCTTAGTCCATGGTGATCTGATAGAATGCATGGAATTATATTAAATCTCCTTGTATCTATTGAGGTCTGTTTTGTGACCAATTATATGGTCATTTTTTTGAGACGGTACCATGAGGTGCTGAGAAGAAGTTATATTCTTTTGTTTTAGGATGAAATGTTCTACAGATGTCTCTTAAATCCATTTGGTTCATAATTTCTGTTAGTTTCACTGTGGCTCCATTTAGTTTCTGTTTCCATGATCTGTCCATTGATGAGAGGAATATGCTGAAGTCTCCTACTATTATTTTGTGTGGTGTAGTGTATGCTCCGAGCTTTAGTAAAGTTTCTTTTATGAACGTGTGTGCCCTTGCATTTGGAGCATAGATGTTCAGTATTGAGAGTTCATCTTGGTAGATTTTTCCTTTGATGAGTATAAACTGTCCTTCCTTATCTTTTTTGATAACTTTTGGTTGAAAGTCAATTTTATTTAATATTAGAATGGCTACTCTAGCTTGTTTCTTGGGACCATTTGCTGGAAAAAAAAATTTTCCAGCCTTTTACTATAAGTACTGTCTGTCTTTGTCACTGAGGTGTGTTTCCTGTATGCAGCAAAATGCTGGTTCCTCTTTACGTATCCAGTCTGTTAGTCTATGTCTTTTTATTGGGGAATTGAGTCCATTGATGTTAAGAGATATTAAGGAATATTGTTTCCTTTTATTTCAGTTGTTAGAGGTGGAATTAGGTTTGTGTGGCTATCTTCTGTTGGGTTTGTTGTTGCTTTTTTTAGGGTGTAGTTTCCCTCTGGGGAAAAACTTAAAAAATTTTGTTTTCTCAGAGCAGTCATATAGCATTAGGGATTTTGCTGATTTTCTTCCTCCTCACCTGAATATTTCCCCCAAATAAATCTATTTCACCTCTGCTGGACAGAGTGAAGGGGTTGTCCAAGTGGAGCAGCCAAGACTGGCAAAGAGACAGGATGGTCTCCATTAGGAATGACACTGGAAATTCAAACAAAGACTCAAACTTCCTCTTGAAATGGGGAAGACCTTCTTTTCCCCCTGAATTCTATCTGATGGTTTGATTCAACAAATGGAGTAAAACGACATGCTAAGCTAGTGCCCCTCTATGGAGCCATAGGACACCCTTTTCCACAATGAGTCAAGTCTGTCTCCTGAAGTCTCACCCTTGGTTCTTAGTGTCATTATTATGATATCCATAAAGTCCTCTTTTTGGCCTTTGACAGCATTGGTTAAATAGCAATAGAGTTTAAAGCTATCCTTAAAATAAGGGGAGGGGGAGTACCACAAATACAAATAGAACCAGGCAGTTTGGTAAGAGGGGCCTAATGGTATCAGAGTCCTGTCAGTGTCATACATACCCCAAAGACAGTCCCAAATTCTGTAGTCATTCAAAGGTAAGACAATATTAAAAACAATGCACATATTCTAATTTAATGCAAATTTGGGGGGAATGGTTTCATAGAAATCTATTTCTTAAAATTCATTCTAGAAGACAAAATTATAAAAAACCTTGGTTCGGTTCGTTAACTGTTAAAACAGTAACACAGACTCATGGACAGGTGAAGCTGTGTACCCCATAATCCAAGAACTGGGGAGAGGTAGGCAAGAAGATTGAGAATTTAAGGCTAGTCTGGGCTACACAGGCACCACTTCAAAAAAACACACACACACACACACACACACACACACACACACACACACACGACAAGGACAAAAGCCGAATGTCAAACCCTTCCCCAGGAGAGACACCAGGCCCAAGAGTCTTCTCTGGGGCATTGTGTTAACGTTGCTGAGATGTTTAATTTGGTTAACATGTGCCCCAGCAAACTAAAAGAAAGTAAATTTAAAAGGACATAAAATATACTATTTATATATACGTAATGTGTTAAAGTAATGGTTTAAAACATTAGGTTAAATCAAGTGAATAATTTTTTTCTAAAGAGAAGATTTTCCTCTGCAACTATCCTGAAGGCATGGCCCACCAGCCAGTGGACTCCGCATGCAGGCCAACCCCCTGCATAGGCCACACCTCTCTGTAATTGTGAATACGCTCTCATTTCAGAGAGTCAGAGAAGCCATCTACAAACCAATCAAGGTTCTACAAACCAAGCGAGGGTTACGGAGTTACCTCGAGGGAGAATTCAATGCACCTGGACAGGTGTTGACAATACAGATTCTTCATCCCCAGACTCTCCATATAAGACTCTGTAGGGCCTCCAGGCTCCCTAAAGCACTATGCATGGACAATCCTAGGAAAGCCAGCTCAAGTCAGTGTACAGCTGCAATTGCACTGGTGAAGACACGAACGGTTCTCTGGAAACCTCCGGAGAACAAGTTTTTACTACCTCCCGGCTACCCATGCAATCTTAGACAACACTGACGTAGGAAGACTTCCCTCCCTTCCCTCCACCTGTGGGGTTTGAACCCAAGGCCTTGCCATGCTAGGCAAGTGTCCCTCTACTGAGTCATATACCTCACTAAGCTGTCCTTTCTCAGACTGGTTTAAGTCTGTCTCCTGAAGTCTCACACTGGCTTCTGAGTGTCACTTCTGTGGTTGTCCATCAAATCTCTGGTCCTGGACAGTATTTCATAAGCTCTGCTAGTGGTTTTTATCATGGGCTGTGCTTTTGAGGAAGTGGTGTCTTCTGTGAGGAGGAAACAGTGAATTGAAGACGGTAAACGGTGTCCCTTTGAAAATGTCTTATACCGTGGTCAGCCAGGAAAAGAGGCTTCCACCTGGAGCTGAATCTAAGCTTCGAATCTATAGGGTGCAGAGGCCTGGCATGCTGACTCATTCAGAGGGAGGAAGGTAAAGGGTATTAATTGATCTCTGTGGGATCTGGGAACCAGAGTTCTTGTTCCTTACTGAGAAAATGATTTGAACAGAAAGTTCACTTTTCCCAAGAAAAGCTTACCTTTGATGCATGTTGACCTTTGAAAACTGGACCAACAATTAATGTGGCACTGGAAATCAGACAGCTTTGTGATGTGGGAAAACACAAGCCATCTGATTCTGTAGGTTGCCAAGTGTCAGGGCCACTGTCATCATGCTTAAATATCAACGCTCCTCTGGGAAATGCTTAGTTCTCTCAAGCGCTCTCTACAGCTGAAGGGCCTGCAGCTTGATGGGCACTGTGGGCAGGTGCTTACCCTTTCAGGCCGATGGGGCCTGTGTCTAATTCAATTTCCCCAATTCTTTATATGTTCTGAAAATGTCTGCAAATTCATCCCCCTTTCTCTATGAAGTAGTCGGGGTAGTTGAACTGTGTTTTCCCGTGAATGATTCATTTAGGGTGCAAACTGATGGCAGATTGAATATGTATGTAATATTTTCATAGTATAAAACAAATTTGGATTTTCAAAATATGCAAAGAGGGTCTTAGATCATATTACCAAACATTTTATTAGTTAGTTAACTTAGATAAACCGGGTATGGTGGTACATGCCTTTAATCCCACACCCTAGGACTCAGTGGTAGGCAGATCACTGTGAGTTTGAGACAAGCCAGAGCAATATAGTTAAATCACACCTCAAACAAACAAACAAAGAAAGCAAAGCCAACCAACACAAAATGTAGTTTGCTTTAGCCCTAAGTGCAGCTCCTCTCCCTGCCTACCAACAGTGGCTGTTACAAAAGGTATGTAGGGTGGTAAAAAGTATCCCCCAAGGAAAAAGTGTCCTCCATAAACTCATGTGCCAGGGGCATAGGTACCAGATAAGTGATGCCATTTGGAAAGTTCTAGAAACATTAGGCGGAACCTAGGTGGAGGAAATAAATCACTAGGAGCTGGTCTTCAGGAGTATCTTACCCCAGGATACTTCTTGCCTCTCTGTCTCTGCCACCATGAGGTGAAGATCTTCTGTCACACACTCCAGCCACCATGATATTCTGCTCCATGAACTAACTCTCTGAAACCATGAGCCAGAATAAAAAATTCCTCCTTTTAAATTGTTTGCTGGATATTTTGGTCACAGCAACATATATATATATATATATATATATATATATATATATATATATATATCTTTTCTATTGCTTGATAAAACAGCTTGACCAAAGCAACTTGTGGAGAAAACACTTGATTGGGCTTACAGAGCTCTTGATGGCAAGAACAGTTGAGAGCTCACATTCTGAATCACAAGTACAAGGCAGAAACAGCTAATGGAGAGCAACACAATTTCTAAAGCCTCAAACCCATCTCTAATAACCTCCTCCCCAAGACCACACCTCCTAGTCCTTCTCAAACAGTTTTACTATCTAGGGCCTAAGTATGCAAATGCATGAGCCTATGGGGACCAATCTCATTTAAACCACTACACTTACTTTTCAAATAACAGCAGAATTGCTACAGTCACCCTCATCCTTGGCAAATATCATTGTGTTCTATACTGTGGTACTCATTTGAAATCACTCCTCTGTCAGATGCGAATTATAGACATCAAAGGTCAGAATTCTGTGTTTAATGCTCTACAGCTTCATCAGGTAGCATCTAATTAATCTTCACCTTCATCTGAGGTGGAAACCTATGGTTTCTTTGGAAAGTCAGTTGTGTCGGACAGTGTTTGGAAAGTCAGTTGTGTCGGATGGTGTTTTGCTGGGGCAGACACATGAAGGAAGGTTTCGCTGAAGCAGACACAGGTAGAAGGATGTTTTGCTAAAGCAAATACGTGAAGGACTCATGATGTTAAGAAGGATTATAAATATAACCCAACAGATGGTGAATGGTGCTGGATAGTATCGGTACACCTTCCTTAATGGTCATCGTTTGTCATGACTTCACAGAGAGAAATGCACCAAAAAACTTCTGGTGGCTTCTTGCAGCTTCCGTGGCCTTGGGCCGATTGGCAGTGATGTCAGCTGACACAGACCCACATGGTGTAGTGCTGAGGCAAGACCTGTGATGTTTGGAGGGAGTATAATTAGGACTCAACAGACAGTGACGGGGGCTTGCCCAGCTAGCTTTGCCATGCTTTGTTGGTTTCGCTCTTTGTCTTCACTGATCTGCATGTTGTTCCCCAGGACCTGCTAGGTCATGCCACCACTGCTGTCTGTGTTTGCTATCCTGACACTACGGAACTGGACTGATGCTATACATCCTGACAATGCAGATGGGATTTGCACCCAAGAACCATTTCTAAATAGGTCCACTTCCCCCATGTCCTAATAGCCTTTCTTTTCCACTACCTCTGGTGGGTGGGGCTAGAAGGGAGATTGAAATATTTAAGAACCCGTAGTAAAAGTAGGGTTAGGAAAAAAATCTAAGCCTACATTTCTCCTTAGCAGATGGAGCCTAGATGTAGCTCACAGGGCTGGTTGTAGGGGAGTCTTAATCTCTGGTTTCTTTACCCCCGTCTTAGAACAGTTTTCATTGAAATAACAAAATGCCTGCATAGCTCATACTTTTGGAGGCTTGAGGGCAAGGACTGGCTTCTCCTCAGCCCTGGGAGAGTTTTGTAGAGGACAGTGGTGGGAATGTGTGGACAGGGAGGGCTCTTGATGATGGTGATGATGGTGATGGTGATGGTGATGGTGATGGTGATGATGATGGCTACCATTTTACTGAGCATATACTACTCCCCTCCAATACTATTCTAGGGATTTTTGTGTATATTATTTTTGATACACAAAGAAAGTGAGCAAGTGCTTACATTGTAAAACTCAGAATTTAGATCTTCCAAGCCATCTCTTGCCCTCCATAACCTCCAAAATGTCCCTTCACTTTAAAGAAAAATGTAAATATGTTTCTATCATGAATAAGTAGGCAGAAGAAGAGGGGAGAGCTAACAGCAAAGAACTCAGAAGAAGTGTCCAACATTCTCAAGAGGCCCATCCTTTACAGATGAATTAGCTACATGGCTTCTGTCCCTGAGCTCAGTCTTACCTCTGCAGGCCAATCCCTCTCTGGGAGGAGATAATGTCCTGCTCCACTTATTAGGGATGTCTGTTGGGAATTTGTCACTTTTCTTACAGTCATGCAAAGGTCCTGCCTGGGCCCCTTGATAAGTCAGAGACAGTGAGGAGGACAAAGGTTACAAGAAGTCGCCCCAGAATGACTCCTTTACTTACTTATATTTGTACTGCTGGAGATTGAACCCGAGGGCATCATGCACGCCGGTTGAGCACTTCACCACTGAGCTGCTTCTTCAGTCCTGAAAGCTTCTCAAAACAGCTTTATTGAGATGTGACTGCCTACCAGAAGCTACCCATTTTAAATGAGCGATGCAATGAATCTTAGCATATTTCGCTACACAAGATTAGATGTCATGAGGAAATCAGCAACGAATTTGCTCAGTGTTTGCCTGAAAATGTTTTTTTTGCCTGAATTTGTGCGTGTTTGATATGTGTGTATGTGTATGTGTGTGATATGTGTGTATATGTTTGTGTATGTATGTGTGGTATAGGTGTTTATATGTTTGTGTGTGTAGCACATGTGTGTTTGTATGTATATATGTGTGCCTGTGATATGTGTGTACATATGTGATATGTGCGTGTGTTTGTGATCCACAGGCACATGCACGCGAAGAACAGAGGTCTGTATCATGAGGCACTCTCCACCTTATTTTTCAGGTCCAGGTTTTCTCCCTGAACCTGGAGCTCGTCTTTAGACTGACTGGTTAATGAGCAGCAGGGCTCTCTGCCTTGTCTGAGGTCACGGATATAAGCCGCAGTGCCTGGCACTCACCCAGGACGCAGAGACAGGACAGCTAGCACCTTGCTGACTCAGCACTCTCCCTAGCGCTGCGTCTGTTTACGCACTTACTTATTTGACCAGACTGTCTTAGAACTTGCTATGAAGCTGGGGGTGATTTTGAACTCCTGATCCTCCTATGTCTACCTCCCAAGTGCCAAGATTGCAAGAGTGCTTTACCATGTCCCTCCTCCCCAACCCCACCTTGTAGGTCAGCTGTCTTCACACTCCCATCCGGCCCAGCCCTCGGTGTTGGGATCACAAGGCCTGCCCCCTGTTTCTAACACGTTTTCAGGCCTACAGTCTTCTTGACGTCACAGTCTCAGTGAAGCTTGGCCAATGGTGTATCAGCCCCAGAACTGTATTTTCAGATTATAACTCAATGGCCACATCTCTCCACCCAGAGTCTATCTCTTTGCTCCTTCCTTCCATCCTTTCTTACAACCCCTGTAACATACCTAACAGTTGGTGTCAATCCCTTATCCGGTAAACAGTGTCTGGCTTACCACAGGCTTTCTGTAGTCTCCCTCAGTGTCTGGCTTACCACAGGCTTTTTGTGTTCCCATCACGGGTCTCACTTACTGTTTATTTGCTTTTCTCCTGTCTAGTGATTTTTAAGTTACGATTTGAAGCGTTCGTGGGTGTGCTGCAGACTCTGAATTGTACTTAACTTCCGATATGAAGTCACTGGGGAGTCCTGCTTTTAGGCCTTGCTCTTCAGGCTCTGGCAGCCTCCTGGACCTCAGGATGTGGCTCAGGCTCCCCGGGGGCACAGTGCTTCTAGTTCTTCAGGAATGGCCTGCTATGTTCGCCAAACTCTAAAGGGGACTTGAGGTTGCAATGTTTGAGGTTGCAAACTGCTAAAGTTATTTGAGGCTTTAGCATTGGAGTGTGCAAATGTATGCACACACACACACACACACACACACACACACACACTCTCATCATCATCATCATCATCATCATCATCATCATCATCATCATCATCATCATTATCATGCAGCAGCAAGGGTCACCAGCACCTGTTAAAGTAGCCAAGGACCTAGAGGGAGTCCCACCCTGATTTTGTGTTTTCGCTACAGACACCCTGCTTTCTGGAATTCTCTTTAATTCCCATTTTCAGGGCAGCTCTGAGCTTAGTAGCTTCTTTCCCACCGTGACATAGCTGTTTCCTCTCTGTTCAACCTTCATGTTTTTACTACTGTAAGACGTTTTGCAACGACTGTTTTATAACATAAAGCTGGGTAAATCACTGCTCAGAACATGTTACCAGAAGGTGAACAGGTGTTCAATACAAAGGAACTTCTAAATATCGTGATATCAACTAGGACGACACAGGACTGTAGCCAGGCTCTTGGAGGTGGAGGCAGAAGGATTGCTGTGAGTGTAAGGCCGGCCTGAATTTGTTTCCAAACCGAACTCTGTTTACACAGAAATAAACTACGTTAGTACCTATAGGCAAGGAATGCTTCACCAAGTACAAGAATGCCGCGTGCTCTGCAGTTTGGGGTAAAGTTTTCTTTGGGTGTTAAACAATGGGATTGCTTGAACAAATGATTTCTGTTGTATTTTTCTGTCTGTTGACATTAAATTTATCGAGGTTAGTCTCTGGGAAGGTGTGTGGTTGCATCGTACAAACATGACTGTCTGGGAACCGGGGACGTTGGCTGCTGCCTCTGAGTCACGGTCCCTGCCCAGGTGTGTCTTAAACTGCCTTAATTCCCTCTCTGTGTTCACGGTTTTGTAATTATCTTTCTGTGTCATGTTTACTCTGCAGTGAGCTGTGAGGGTTGGTGAGGAAAAAGGGGAAATTTGGTTTGAAAAAAGCAACATGTGGCACCCTTTCAGGTGGGTGGACTGGACAGACTTTCCTCTTGTGATACAAGGGCAGGGATGGAGGTGAACACCTGGCTGAATCGGGATCCGGAGAAACGATATAAAATTCTTAGCCACTGCTTCTTTTAAATTTAAGTGTGTGTGTGTGTGTGTGTGTGTGTGTGTGTGTGTGTGTGTGTGTGTGTGTGTGTGAGAAAGAGAGAGAGAGAGAGAGAGAGAGAGAGAGAGAGAGAGCGGTGGCTAGTTTATCAGAGTTAGGGTCCAAACCTGGGTTTTATGCTTCCTAGGCAAGCAGTCTACTAACTGAGCTACATTCCCAGGTCGTCAGCTTCTTCCTCCTCCTCCTCCTCCTCCTCCTCCTCCTCCTCCTCTTCCTCCTCCTCTTCCTCCTCCTCCTCCTCTTCCTCTTCTTCTTCTTTCAGCCCCTCTGAGTTTTTCCTCCTCCTCCTCCTCCTCCTCCTCCCTCCTCCTCCTCCTCCTCCTCCTCCTCCTCCTCCTCCTCCTCCTCCTCCCTTTAAAGATGTCGCTTTCAGGCTGATGCTATGTCTTTTATAGAGAGTTAAAAGCGCCGTGTCTTTTATCTTTCGACACCAGGTATAATTACAATACATTTTGTTATAATTGTTATATCTGTTCTCTACTCACCCATGCTGTTTATATTTCTTTTTTTGGTTCTCCATGGTTTTGGAATTTTCATGTTTTTAAACTTACTATTCCATCATACTCAACTCTCTAGGCATACATTTTCACTGTTTTCTTTTCAGCGTAAGTCCAGTGGGTAAAATTCTTGCTACCCAAGCCGGAACACCTGAGGGCTTCTTCTATTTTTTTTTCTTCTTTTAGGTTTTTTAAAAACTTATTTATGTGAATGGATATTTTGCCTGCCTGTATGTATGTATATATGTATATGGAGGTCAGCAGAAGGCATCAGGTTTCCTGGAACTGGAGTTACGAATAGTTAACTCCATGGTGAGCCACCATGATGGTGATGAGAACTGAACCCAGGTCTTCTGTAAGAGCCACCAGTGGCGTCAACTACTGAGCTACTCTGCCTGAGTTTTATCTCTGGAATCCTTATAAGGCAAGAAGGAGAGACTTGACTCCACAGAGCTGTCCTCTGACCCTGCTTGTGCCCCTACACCACAAACACATACAATAATATAATAATTATTAACTGAGTCAAAACAAACAAAAACATTGAAATCTTTGACTTTTGACTTTGCCCATGTACTATTTTTTTTTAAAATGATTCCGCCATAATTTACCCTGGGGTAATAGGGAACCAAGGAGTTGTTGAGTGTAGGTGAGGGCTTCATCACAGGGCCACACCAGAAAATGTTCACCCTGGATAAATGATGGTTTCCCTACAGCCACATAGCCGGAGCTCCCTTAACCTTCCCAGTCTATACAGTCTAGGACGTCTAGAGTCCTGAAACCTTGTGTAGTTAGGGCAGAACTGCATACACATGGCTGAGAGAAGTAGCTGGAATCTCCTGGGAGGGTCAAATGACCCTCTGCACCCTCCTCCGATGAGGAAAGGCCAATAATTGGCAGGTGCAGATGATCTGATAAAGATGGCTGCTGTCTATCTCAGAGACCACCTTCTACAGCACCAGACAAAGCCGACATTTCTGCTCTTCCCTGATGACTGCCAAGCATTTGCACTTAACAGTTTCCAAATCTATTTTAGATAAGATCCATGCTACTTACTCCCACATGCCTGCCCAGAACTAGACGTCAGAACACCAGCTTCGAGGTGCTGTACGTGACGGCTTACTCATTGCACTGCAACTCGGATTTGTCAGTCGTAGAATCTTGAGACCCTACACTAATTTTATATTACTACAGTCATGAATTTTAGTTTAATACAGTTCAAGTTTTATTATATCATGATTAGTTTTATAAACCAGTAGAGTATATTTATATATAAATATGTATTTGTTGTCCTTTTGGTATCCCTGGCATTTCTGTGCTTTGGGCTAAGATCTTATTTCTTTTGGCTGAAAAGACAATAATGATTAATAATTAATTAATAATGATAAAGACAATAAAGACAATAATAAAGTTTGTTGGTTTAAAAAAGTCTTAATTTGATCCTGAATTTCAAACGCTATTTTCTGTGGGTATTGTATTTTATGTTGGCAGTTATTTTCTTTCATTGCTTAAAATAGATAACTGCGTTTGTTTTTGTTTCTTGGCTTCAGTGGATCCTATGAATTATTTAAAATTAGCATAAAAAGTTTCAATGTGAAAATGCAGTGGAAATTGTACTTATGTTGTCTCAACAACACCAGCTCATCCAGCAGTCCCATAAGCACAGTGGTGCTGTGAGGGGAATTACACGTCATGCTTGACTTCAGCATTTCTGAGGCTGTATGGGAATCCACTGAACAACCAGAGCCGTTTCCTGACTCCTGAGAGTTGTGAACTAAGTAAGACCCAGCGGAGATGAGTCTTAGTGTCAGTTACGTTCATCGTGACTATGACAAAATGGCCGATGCTTTAGGGGAAGGAAAGGTTATTTTGGTTCGGCGTTTGAGAGGGACGAGTCGGATCACGGTGGGAGGGTGTGGCAACGGGGTGTGGGAAGCTGGTTTCACAGCATCCACAGTTCAGGAAGCAGTGTCCTCAGCTGCCTTTCTCCCTTTTCTTCTTTTTTCTACAGTCCTGGGCCCAACCCACAGGATAGTGTAACGAACACTCAGGGTGGGTCCTCCCTCCTAAGTTAAACCTCATAGGTATGCCCACTGGTGTGTCTCCCAGGTGACTCTAAATCCAGTCCAGTTGATGAAACCTTAGCCACCACAGTCCTGTCCCTTACAACGAATGCTAAATCTCAGAACAAATTTCTGTGACGTCTCCTTGAAAGCCTGTGAGCTTCGAAGAGACGGTCTTCCATGAATGCTTGAAATACTTTTGTATGCCAGCTAACGGATTTCCATACAGTAGATGCACACGCTATGCATGTGCTTCTGTGGATTATTTCTGGGCTTGTACTCAGCGCCTCACGCCGAAGTCACTCCAGTCCAGATGTGGAACACTCTCCCCCTGTATAAACTCCACTTGCGTCCTTTGCAGCAAGTTCGTCATGAGAGGTGAGCTTTGCCAGCTGTGGAACTTTGTGACTCCAACC
The DNA here is from genome assembly GCF_011064425.1 of Rattus rattus. Lineage (NCBI taxonomy): Eukaryota > Metazoa > Chordata > Mammalia > Rodentia > Muridae > Rattus > Rattus rattus. Next base: position 67,572,758 of record NC_046165.1, read on the forward strand.
TGTCTGGTTTGCTGTTGTTTTTCTCACTCCCATGTATCTGAGAATCACACACACGATTACGCAGCAGTCAGTGAATAGTGAGTGGTTTCCACTGGGTGTCTATGCCAGGTTTTCCGTTCACCTGCTGATGGACAACGGACTTGCTGGGGATTAGCTCTTGAAAGTTGTAACTTTTAAGGATCAAGCCTCTGTGAATCTTTGCATAGAGGTCTTATTGTGGGAAATGTGTTTTGATTTTATGTCTAAAACTGTAATCCGACAATCATATGTTTTTGTTAGTCAGCTTTCCGTTACTGTAATAAAATACTTGAGGTAAGCAACTCACAGGTTTCTGAGGTCCGTGCCTGCGAAAACACAGTGCATCGCTGAGGAGACAGTCGGCAGGAAATGCCACCCTCATATTCAGCAGAAAGTCACCAGAGAACTTTGAGACAGACTCTCACCAAGTAATTCATGCTAGCTCTACCTCGTCAGCCTCCTGTATTAGCCTCCAGAGTGATGGGTTTGCGTGTGTGCCACCGTGTCCAGCTTCTGAACTTTTGATTTTAAATCACGCACTTACCGTGCTCTCTGTGCGGGTTGGGCAGAAGTCCTTCCGAGGATCGAGGGCACTGAAGCACCTTTCTAGCTTGGGGCAGCTGTCTAATCCCTCTCTGACGGTTACAGCTCATCTTTAACTGCTTCATTTTTACGTGCCAAGATCAGGAGCTGTAAGAGCTACCCACAGGGATGGGAGTTCACTTGGGGAGGCAGAGTGGGTGGACCAGAAAAAACAGGAACCAGGCATCCAACTTTTCCCCTTAACTAAAACCAGCCAACTGGAGAAGGCTAGGATTGCCACAGAGTCACAGTTCAGGAGCCACCCTTCAGCACGCACCAAAGCCTGCTTTGCATACGGAACTGAAGTTTTTGTCAGCAACCACAGACCCGAGTTCCGGGCGTGGACCATTTTTCTTTGAAGACAAAACAAAGCAGAAACAAACAAACAAATAACAAACTCAGGGCTCAGTGAGCAAGTGTGTGAGGAAGGTATGGGCTGGATTTTCAGCACTTACTGGTGAGGAGGGAAGAGACAGGAGGATCCCTGACACTGGCTGGGCAGTCTAGCCAGTCAGTGAGTGGGCTTCAAGGTTGAGGAGAGACTGTCTTAGAACTAAGGTGGAGAAGTAGTTGAGGAATACATCTGATGTGTACATACAAGAAATATGTATCCCTGCATACACAACTCCACGTATCCTCTTCCGTCTCCATTTTTTTTTTTTCTTTTTTGAGATAGGGCCTCACATTGTTCCAGGCTGGCCTGGAACTCACAGCTTAAACCAGGCTGGCCTAATCTGCATAGCCATTGTCCCGCAACAGCCTTCCACGCACTGACATTCCAGGCAGGAGCCCGGCACCTGGCAGCAAGGCAAGGGTCAATCTTACACCTAAATTGCTACAGAAAAATTCCTTCCAGAAAAGTGACTGTGGTGTGGCCTAAGAAAACACAGCTGAAAAACACACAAAACATAGCCAGGGGCTCCCCAGGAGATCCTTAACTCACCGCTTCTCGGTGTCAGTCAGCACCTGACCCAGGCTGCTTCCCCTGAACCAACAGTTGCTTTCTGCCTTCCCCTGCCTCTCCTACTTTAAGGCTGAACGTTCCTGTGGTCTGCCCACATATTCTGCTACAAATTAACTACACGCGGGGTCTGGAAATTAGCTGTTTACTGAAACCGAGTCTGCCCAGAAGGGCGGGGTGTGTCTCAGTGGTGAAGCGCTTGCCTTGCACGAGCAAGACCTGGGCTCCATCTTCACCACGAGGGGCAACAAGTAATAGAAACAGATTGGAGTTGAGTCGGCTGTTCTAGCTTAAATCGCAGACCTGGACACTAGGTCCCAGGCTGGTCCAGGCATCAGCTGTCCCACGGTGAGTTTTTATTGGGTTTATTTCAGTTGTGCAACCTCTCTGAAAAGACTGTTTTGGGCTGTAAGAGCGGGATAAACTTAAATGACCTGGGGTGAAGGCAGGCATAGGACACAGATAGGTGTCCAATACTCCAATGGCACTGGTGTGCTTTGTCCCCACCAATACGAGGCTCAGTCCTCAGGGCAATAGCCTTTCAGAAGCACTGGGGACAGGAGGGTTCCACTATGGTGAGGTGAGTAAGGAGTTAATCGGTTATGAAGAGTGAGATGGTTATTGTGAGAGCCTGGGATCTCCCCTGTCCTCTCTCGGACTGTTACACCATCCCTAAAGTCACCCTCGACAGCCCCCCAGAACTGTAACTTTTCTATAATTTACCCAGCCTCCAGCGTTTGTCGTAACAGTGGAAAGGGACTAAGCCTCTTTATCTTGAGTTTCCCAAGGGTAAGGACGATATAAGTGATTCCTTGAAGCTTCCTAATGTTTTCTTCTTTCTCCCTTCTGAACTCCTCATCCAGGCCTTGCCATGTGGGGCTGCACCATCCATAAAACCAGCCTAGATGTGTTTTGTAAATGGTCAAGGCCATGTCTGCCAGGACTAGCCACCTTTATGGATGCCTGGTGGACCTCCCTGGAGAGGGAGAAAAGCACCAGGCAGCAGGGTCTTTGAAGGAAAGCACTCTTACCCAACCTTGTTTGTCTGGGAGAGGCAACGAAAGAAGAGGTTTGTGTTTATGCCAACTTTCAATTAATACCGTAGTCAAGCCCAAACCAAACAGCAGCTTGTCCGATCTGCTGGCTCCATTCAGAGCTCCGTTCTCTGCAGTCTTATCCAAGGCAGCCCAGTCATGTCTCCACAGGGCAGAAGAAGTCTGTGGGGAGACCCCCACCCCCGCAGCCGGAAGGGCCAGGCTTGTGGGCTCCTTTGCAGCGTGGTTTGGGAACACCAGCTGCTTCCCCTTGGTGAGTTGAAGAGTGTAGAACTCTGCTGGTCTTGAAGCAAAACACACACAGGGCTTGGCGCTGTTAGCTCTTATGCATTATGGGAGACGGACTTTCCTGAGAGAGGACCTGGGTTGCTTGCTGTTTCCAGAGCTAAATTAGAAGACTGGCTGGGATACACAGAGTATAGCACCCCTAAGCCTGCTGCCTGTGGCTAGACTGGCTCTCTTTAGGCAGTGTTTTGCTATGTGGCCCAGGCTGCCCTCAAACTCACCATCCTCTCATTGTTGACCAAGAAGTGAGATGATTACAGGCGTGCATAACACAGCTGGTTTCAACCGGACTCAGTCTGACTGGAGCTCCCGTCTTATTATACAGGAAGTAATTTGAAGGTCATTGGTGGCCGCTCAGCCTGAAGTTACTCACGTTAAGGTGCAAAGGGAGGGAGAGACCTGGAGGAAGGTCTCCACCGATGTCTTGGACTGATACTCAAGACTGACGTCTATTTGGAAGGCTGGGTGCGATTTGGAATAGAGAGCATTGGGCAGGGTGTGAGTCACTGGGATGGGAGAGGAATGTAGCAGCCCATTTGGAAGCCAGGACACTGCCAGACCTTATGTAGGGGAAGAATCGGGCTGGGCCAGGACTTCCAGGCTTTCTGTCTCTCTCCTCCTCACTCACAGCAGTATGGAGACATGACTTGGTATTGTCGCTTCCCATCTTTGACCTCAAGGCAGTTAGAAGCAGACTGGGACTATGCTTAGCAGGGAGAACAGACAGACTGCTGAGACCTGGGGTTCTGTGGTGTGTGTGTGTCTCATGCGTGGCCTGTGTGGAGGTTAGAAGACAATTTGAAGTATGTCAGTTTTCTCCTTCCACCATACAGGTTCCCAGGATCAAAATCAGGTCATCAGGCTTGGTGGCTAGCACCTTTACTGACCGAGCCGTCTCACCAGCCCAGAGCAGAGATTTTTAACATGGCGGCTCCTGACTGCAGAAGAGAGGCCTGAGAGTGCTGGCCAGAACCACCACACACCCCAGTGACTCTTTAGGTGCAAGGTCAGGGATTCCATAGAGTCAGCAGACAATACCCAACCCCTAACCCCCACCCCGTTGGAAGGGCCATCTTCTGGTGATTAGCACCTCATATCATTTGCACTTTACTTAATCACCAATAAAATAAATTTCTCCCATTGCTTCCTGTTTCCCAAAAACTTGAGACGTGCCCCATTCTGTGACTAGATCGGTCATGTGAACACCGGATCTGATGAAGGCATTGTGCCACTTGGAACGGCCTCATGCAGAATAGACAGTGACTACCGCACTTACACAGTTCAGGTATTGCCTCCAGGATGTGTGAGTTCCTGCTGAGCTGAATTGTGTGTTAAGAGTCCCTCACCCTAGTTGCTACCGCAGCCAGAGATCATAAAGGTTTTAATCTTGGATTATTGCCGTAGTGATGTTTCTAGCTCTTAGCCTACCTTACCTGCTCTGTCTCTCTCCCAGGGTCGGTCCACCTTTGTTCTTCGAAGTGTTAGCAAAGTGCTCTGTGCACCCTCTGGCACAGTCTCCCGCTTTCCTGTGTACTTTCTTTCCCTGCCCTCCAGCCTCAAATCCCTACATCTGCCCTCCACTTGACCTGGATGGCCGAAAGATCCTACCCGTGTGCCTGACCCCAACCTGTGAGATGCTCCCTTGCATTTATCAGCCCAACATCCAACTCAAACACTCACCAGCTCTTCCGCTCCTTCCTGCGTCGTCCACACAGAATGCATTCCCTCCTCCCCAGGTCCCTTCTCCTCCTACAATCCCTGGTGCTTTGCCAGGACACCGGTAACTTCTCTACCCTTAGACTATAAGCCACTGGAAGTCGGGGCTCTGGTCTTTGAGTCACTCACAAAGCATGCTCTGTGAAGCCGATGTGTTGATAGAGTGAGCTGCGTGGATGGGGCCGGCCGGAGCGGTTCCAGTTGCCAGTTGGTACAGTCGGATTGTGGAGAGAAGCTGGGATACGTTTCAACTTAAATGTAAAAAATTCTCTTTTTTAAAAACACACATTCATTCATGTATTTATGAAGGGGGGGGAGCAGGCAGAGAGTTGAGCTCATTGGTTAACATGGGTACCCATCAGTGAGCTCCAGATTTAGTGGGAGACTGTGTTTCAGAAAATAAGGTAGAGGGCAGTTGAAGACACCAGACTCAGTCTCTGCCTTCCACAGGCGTGTGTACACATGTACATAAACAGTTACACACACACACACACACACACACGAACATGCACATGCACATGCACAGAGAGAGAGAAAGAGAGAGAGAGAGAGAGAGAGAGAGAGAGAGAGGGAGGGAGGGGGAGAGAGAGAGAGAGAGAGAGGCGAAACTACGGACTGTCTTGAGGAACAACAGCTGAGACTGTCTTCTGACTGCTACATGCACATGCAAACACAGACATGCCCCCAACATGCACCTGCACACACATAAATGCATGCACATATACACCTCTTGGGTTTTTTTTCTTGTTTCTTGATTGTATGCTCTTTAGACACTGGGATTCTGTAATGGAAGAAGTCACACTGTCTCACTAAATAGAACTTTCTTTGCTTAACGGTTTGAGCTTGAAGACTCAAACACAGGCAGGAGCCCAGGACTCAGTAAGCACTGAGTAGGTACTGAAGGACACAAGCTGCTCTCAGCAGGTGAGGGTCCTCGTAGTTCAGGGGACGCTGGGCTCTGACTGTCAGTAGAGAACACCCCAGTGGGTATCAGGGTAAAGCAGGTTGGTTCCATTGGGGGTGAGAAGGCAGAAGTGTGACCTGTTCCATCAGCTAGCGTGTGAGTTAGACCACGTGATGTGTGGGAGACCAAGGTAGAGCAGAGTAAGACAGAGCGGGCAGAGACACGCAGAAGAGGAGTCGAAAGGCTTTGTCTTGTTGACATGTGCCCAGTGCAGAGTGGCATATAGAAGCATCCGGTGGCAACACACATCCTTCACAGTATGCTTAACCCAAAACATGGAGGAGAGCAAGCTGTTAGGACCAGTGTGGCCAGAGGGGTGGCATCTGTAGTGATGCCTCACTCATTTAAAAGGTGAGCGTGCCCAGAGAGTAGAAGACGCACAAAGGGATGTGCACAAATGTTTATAACGGCATAATTCATGATAACTAGAATAAATTGGAACAACTCAAAAGAAGAATGCATCAACTCAGTGTGGCACACCGGTACAATAGAACATTATTCAGCTGCAGAAAATCAACAAAACACTGACGCATGGTACTACCTGACCAAACCATGAGGGCAAGAAGCCAGAGAGTAAAGGACGCGTGCTGCTTGAATCCGTTTATTTGGAATCTCCAGAGTTATAAATACACACTGAGAGGAGATAGCTTAGAGCTTTCCAGGGGCCTTGAGCATATAAATCATATGTGTATGGCTTTTGTTTTTCCAGAGCGATGAGAAAATACCCTGGTAGGCAATCAGGACGCTTTCACAACTCCCTGGACTGGTGGCTGCAAGAAGGATTTGTGGTGAGTTCCTATCTCCATAAGGCTGGTGCTGAGAAGCTGGGATGTAGCTGTGTAGTAGTGTTTGCATGGAATGTGCAAGGCTATGAGTTCAGTCCCCGGGACCCGCAATCAAAACGAGGTGAAGCCAGGCATGATTCTGAACTTTTGCAATCCTAGCACTCCAGAGGGAGAGGCAGGAGGATTGAAAAATTGAAGTTGGCTTAGGCTAATAAGATAATGATTGTGACCCAAAAGGCCATGAAATGCTTTGTCCTTTTCTGTCGCATCCAAGGCTTCCAGTCAACTTTCCTAAGTGGTCACAGGCAGAGGGTTCACAGGTCAGCTCTCTCTCAGTCTGATAGGGGAGGCATCATGGAGGAGGAAGTGCGGCAGGCTGGAGAGGAAGACCTGTCCCAAGAGCAAACTCCATTCTTGTCTGGCTGGTTCCTGTACCTGTGGCTGTGCCTGTGGTTTCTCAAGTCCACGGACTGTTCATTGCCTGGATGTAAAGGCGGATACAAGGCAAACAGAGAACCCAGAGTTCCTGAACTGCCTGCTTCCATCCCATAAGACTCACCGAGCTCCATCTGTATGATATACTGGGTCTGGGAATTCTATAGGTTTTTATGGCTCTGGCATGGGCAACAGCCAGCTGAGGAGGGGGCAGGGCTGTGTGTGGCACCTGACCCCAGTTCTGGCTGAAGACTGGCTCCAGCTTCTCCACAGACCTCATGGCAGAAGCATTTACCCCTGGTCTTCTGGAGGTCTCGCCATTTACCATGTGGCTACAGCCAGTGGATCTGTTGTTTGCTCTCTGCTGTGTCAGGGGAATGACAATTAGGACCCCAGGCTACGACAGCAGGACCAGAGCCTACGGCTCACTCCAGCACCACCCAAGTGATGCCCAGGTCACCGTTGTTGGAGTTGGCTCAGGGAACACATTCCCACAGGGAAGAAAGACAGTAGTGTCCTGGCTTGAGCAGGGCAGTGCGTCACAGCCAATGAGCTCTCAGCAGGGAAGTAGCAGGAACATACTGAGGGACAGTAAACCATCTGGGTCTCAGTCAAGCACAAAGAGAGTGAAATGGACACTGGGCTCCATTGTTTATGTGAGGGGAAAGAAATGCTCACAGGTTCCCTCCAGCTAACTTACCATTCTGCGTGCAGCCTTTTCCCATCAAAAAAATGAAACACGCAGGTTTCAGAATATCTGTGAGAATGGGAACTTTATGTTCACCCTCTTCTTTGCCGATAGTCAATATCCATGATGTCTTCATGGTGATTTTCTTCATCCACAGATATTTTTAGGTAGCTTGGTATCTTCTTTTGCCATAACAAAATATTTGAGGCTAGGTAATGTTTAACAAAAAAGAAGGTCGGAGTAGTTCACAATTCCTGAGTGGAGGCCACAGCGCCAGCCTCCACTCAGCTGTGAGAAAGCTCTTTTGTTGGATGGCGGTGGGGCTTGGGACACTGTGGCAGTACGGTATGTTTGAAAAGAAAAGAACACATGCTAAGGACAGACGTCAGAGAGATCAGAGGTCAGGCTTGGCCTTTTTACTATACCCTTGGCTCTGAGGAACTTATGTAGGGTTAACTCCAGCTGATGGCAGTGCCTGTAGGCTGACCCACTAGGCTCAGCCTTTGAACCATCCCCCTCCACTGCTCTGAGGACTCAGCCTCCAACACATAAAGCTGTTGGGGATAACATGGCAGAAGTGAGGACAGGAAATAAAGCCTCGACTCTTTCCAAAGTAGGCCTGTAAATAAATGTAAGCAGCCCCTGAGATCCTCCCGTCCACTCTCTTCTTTGATACCCAAGTAGACCCAGGCGTCACTATGTACCAGCCAGTGTTTGGGATGTCCATAATGTCCAACCTTGGCTTTGGGTCAGAGCTGGTATCAGGCTTCTTTGGGAAACTGAGGCTACTGTGAATCCTCAGCCCCAGCCGTAGTCTGCCATGAATCGTAACAAAATCCAGCACCTTCCACAGACCCTCCTTGGTTCTGAGAGCCCAGCATCCTCATCAGACTGTGACAGCTGATGAGGTATTTCAGCGAAGGTCGTCTAGCACACAGGTCACAGCAGCTCTGGAATGCCGGCTGTTTAGCTGCGAGCCAAGGCGCCAGGGGCATTGTGAGATAAGATTCAGGTGCTGCTTATGCCGAGGGGATAATCATGTCAGGTCCAATCTATCATGTCAAGTTCAAAGAATGATCTGAATTCATACTTCCGGACTAAATATGTTTATAAAAAACAAGCAAATGAGTGATGAGTCTGGTCTCAGTCCTTTGAGGGCATCTGTTAAAAAGAAAAATATGGTTTGAGGAGAGGGAGGGAGGGAGGAATAGACGGTGAGCCTACCTTGTGTACAGCTATATGGTGGTGACTATGTGTTATCCAGCATGGCGACGCCGACAGCTGTGTGACATCAAGTGACCCTCATGGAGACTGTAATAAAGGTACCTCTCCACGGTAAAAGATGTTTGGAAAACGGAGACCAGAGGCAAGGGTGGGGGTTTTCAAGCCTAGCTCAATTTTACTGTATCCTAGAAAGGCTCCGTTATAAAAGGTCTATTAAAAACAGACCTCGATGCTTCTGTGTTCTGACCTCTTCCTTTCTGGTCAAAGAGAATATGCTGGTGTCGAGAGATGCAAACATTTCCATTTTGAATTGGGAGAGAAAGGGCCAGGTGACCCAGTTCTCAGTCAATTCTGTGAAGGAGATAAAAAAAATTTGAGATTGTGTTCACCCCATTTGGTTGCACTTGGTCTTTTCAGAAGGCATAAACTAGGGCTATTAACAACAACAACAACAACAACAACAACAACAACAACACAGAAACAGCCCTTGGCAAGAGGCACTAATGCAAATTTTCAATGACTAGCTTCATAGAGCGGAGGTTTTTAGTAAACAGTATGGTTGAGAAGGCAGGTGGTATCTTCGTACCGGTGAACAGGACACCAGAGGGTCTGGAATTTCGGTTCTGGTAATGACGGCCCCTTGGCCAGACCCCAGGAAAAGGATCCCCAGTTGGTTCCCCTGAGGCTTGTCTCAGCATAGCCGGCAGGCCACCTGCGTTTGACGTGGGGCGAAGCCATACAAATCTCAGGTCCTGCTTAAGAGGTCCCAGGGTGGAATAAGAGCCCAGAAGGCTGCGTTTTAAGCAACAGCACAAATCACTGTTTTGCACACTGAGTCTGGGGATCCCTGAAGCGTTGCTCCCAGCTACTTAATCGGAAGACAATTTGCAGAGAGAGGCATGAGCTTGGGCTGCTGCGTGGGTATTAGAAGTGGTTTGGGGATGCAAGGTTGTTTCACAATCTGAACCCGCTGTCATTTAGCAGGAAGGTGGGAAGGTAACCAGGTGCCTTCTTCATGACCCTGGGAAAAACATACAAAATCTCGATGCGCATTAACATCTGCACAGATTCATCAGAGGAACCGAGGGGAAAACGCTCAGGGCTGGGCCAAATTCCACTGATCACGTGCAAAAGCGAGTAGTCTGTCTGCAAACCTCCCTCGGCAGAGACCTTCACCTGCAAACCTGACTTCGTCTCTAAGGCTCCAAACCCAGTTAGCTGCAGTGCACACCCGCTCAAGTCTGGGAAGGTTTAGGAACCAATCACTTCGATAATTTTTCATAGACGAGTACCACATGCGAGCACTGAAACAGACTCAAAAGGGAGGTCACTGATAAGGGGGCATAGCCAGGTCTCATTATGCATATAGTTCAGGGGCATGCTGGGTAGTTTTTTGTCAACTTGACAGAGGCTACAGTCATCAGAGAAGGGAGCCTCAATTGAGAAAATGATTCCATAAGATTGACTGTAGGCGAGCCTGTAAGGCATTTTTCCTTTTCATTTAAAGTTATGTATTTATTCACTTTACATCTCGATATCAGCCCCCCTCTCCTCCTAGTACCCCACACACAGATCCTCCCCCCCAATCTCCCTCCCTTTCTCCTCTGAGAAGGAGGAGCCCCTCTGGGTATCAGCATCCCAGGACATCAAGTCCCTGCAGAACTAGGTGTATCCTGTCCCACTGAGGTAGACAAGGCTGTCCACTTAGGGATGTGGGACCTGTGAAGGCAGGCAGGCAGGCAGGCTCAGGGGCAGCCCCTGCTCAAATTGTTTGGGGGACCCCAATTGGCTACACATATGTGGGGTCCTAGGTCCAGTCCATGCTCACTCGTTGGTTGGTGAGTCTCTCGGAGACCCCAAGGGTCCAGATTAGTTGACTCTGTTGGTCTTCTTGTGATGGGGGAGGGCCCAGTCTACTGTGGGCAGGAGCACACCTGGGCTGGTGGCCCTGGGTTCTGTAAGAAAGCAGACTAGGCAGCCCGAGGAGAGGGAGCAAGCCAGTGAGCAGCACTGTCCGTGACCTCAGCATCTGCTCCTGCCTCCAAGTTCCTGCTCTGTCTGAGTTCCTCTTCTGATTTTCTTTAACGAGGAACAGTGACGTGGAAATGTAAGCCAAATAAAACCTTTCATTCCCACTTGCTTTTGCTCACGATACTTCATCACAGCAATGAGAACCCCAAGATGGTGGTGTGTGGGTTCTTTTACTTAAACAAACAAGGTAGTAGCAGCAGGTTCATTTGGAAGGTGACATCTGAGGTGACATAAAGAGACAGCTCTCAGAAGATTTAGGGTGGAGATGCCCGTGGGCGCAAAAGCCCTAGGGCAGAAGGAGGGACTCCGAGGAAGAGAGGAAAGCTTGGCAAGAGCTTGCAGAAGCAAGGACTGGGAACTGTGTTTCAAGCAGTAAGTAGGAAGCGTTAAATGAGAACATAATGCCCAGATTCTGCTAATTCTTTACCAGAGGGGGATTCGCAAGTGTAGTTTTATTATTGCCATTATAAGCTGTGGAATACAGTGTATAGAATGTTGATAATATAGGATACTATAAATTACACCCCACCCCCACCATCTGCAGAGGAAATCATCTGTATAGGAGAGGCAGGGTCGACGCACAGAGGGATGTTAAAGAATTACTGAGGAGGTGGACTTGGATGTCAGTAATGATGGACAGACAACAGCAGATTGGGAAGATGCTTTGGAGAGAAAGTGACAGAACTTGCTAGGAGTAGATTCTGAAGAGATAGTGAAAACCAAGAGCCACGGAAAGGTGAGAGTCACCGAGTCACTGGGGAAGTATCTGCTAAGATGAGGAAGACTGAGGTAAAAGGAAATCAACCATGTTTTGGTCAGATTAAGTGTGGGATGTCTCAGACAAGGATACTGTTGTGGGGCATTCTCCAGACAATACTGTCCAGACATGGGTTAAGTCAACAGAAAATCTTTGTTATCTGGCTGGGCAGTGGTGGTGCACACCTTTAATTCCAGCACTTGGGAGGCAGAGGCAGGTGGATTGCTGAGTTTGAGGCCAGATTGGTCTACAGAGTGAGTTCCAGGACAGCCAGGGCTACACAGAGAAATCCTATCTTAAAAAAAAAAAAATAAAAAGCAAGCAAACAAACAAAAAAGAAAGGAAGGAAGAAGAAAGAAGGAAGGAAGGAAAGAAAGAAAGAAAGAAAGAAAGAGGGAGAGAAGGAAAGAAGGAAAGTAAGAAAAGGAAGTCTTTATTAACTGCCAGCAACTACATTGAGAGTTTGGGATCCTAGTGCCACCCTTAGCCTTTCTCAGGGTGAGCGTTTAGCACAAAAAACCATGTTCTGGTTGACATACTTCAGTTAACAAGAACAGTTAGACAGAAGCAAATTACAGAGGCCAAAAAAGCAAGGCTAGTTCTTTTAGCAACTTTCTAAGAACTATTGATTTGAATGGATTAGGCCTTGGTTTTCATTATGGCAGGAGGTGCTGTCTACGTGCTGAATTTTACAGCCTGGATGGTATATCCATCATGGCGTCAGTTGTGCTAAGGTCTGGGACTCTTACAGACACAGATGTTTGGAACACAGGACTGAGACTGGAGCTGGAGATGCACGTTTGAAAACACTGGAAGGCAGACAGAGGAGAGGCAAACTGTGGAGAGGCTTGGAGTCTTTGTCTTTTAAGAGGCAGACTCAGTCCACTGGCGTTTTTCACTTATTGTAATATTTCCGAGACGTGGTGTGCTGTGGTCAGTGCCAGTGCAGCGTGTCTTTCAATGGCTTGGAATGATATTCCTATGTCATATGACACAGGGATCTTCATTAAAGGACCTGCTGTATTTTGTCTGGCTACTTTCCGGGTGACAGACATGGTGATTGTTTTCTGTTTAGGCGATACCAGGCATGAAGAAACCTTAAGTGGACTTGACGTCGTGCCTGACTGCTGGAGGAAAAGCGCATTAGCTGAGAGGCTGACATCTGTGCTGGAGCATGGCCGTCAGGAGCCTGCTGGCTCTTTAACCCAGCCTCAGCAGTGCAGATTCAGAATGATTGATTTAAAACCTCATGCTGAACTGTACGTGAGCCTGGCTCTCCTCCGTTTCACCGCTGGCTGATTTGGCATTAAAATTCATCCCAAGGAAGTGACAGTCAGACCCTACAAGTGACACTCGAGCTTCAGTGAGATCCATTTTATCATAGAGGGGCAGGGCATGGAAGGAAGGAAGGACTTGGTAACTTGTGCAACTCTCTCTAAATTTTATAAATTGACCTTTGTTATAAGATCAGATAGTAGCATTAAGATATTGATATTTGTCCCATGTTATGCTGCGTCTGGGAGCCGTCCTAAAGCCAGGTGCAGGAGACAAGCCTTGCCAAGACAGAGTTGAAAGCAATTTCCCCAGAGCTCCACCTGGTGAACCCTGCTTTTTGGGCTCCCCGGGGAGCCTCTGGCTGTGTGGGAGCCTGCCCAGCTGTGAAGATCAGTAGGAAACTAATGCTGTGTTTGGCTCTGGGCATGCTCAGATGCATGCTCTGGGCACAGACAGATAAGAAGGGCAGTGCGAACCCTGCTCCCTGGAAGGAAACAGATGTGGTTGTATTCTCTTCAGGGTGGACTCTTGAGTACCAACATTCTCAACTTCAAAGCAGAAAGCATCCATCTGGATGAACCTGGCCACCATGGAAGAGTGGGCTCTGGCCACACACCTGTGGAGAGGGTCACCTCTATGCTCTTTTGTTTTCTGCGGCTTCAGGGAGTGTAAGGAAGCAGGGCAGGACAGGCAGACCCTGCAGTGTTTGGAAACATCTGTTCTAGAGAGTCCTGAGAAGGCCTGATGCCACGTACAGTGCTGTCCTGTAAAGGGTGCTGGTGTTCTAGAAGCCTCAGCCACAAAGATAGAGACGAAGGAGACAATGCTGAACAAGGCCATTCATTCAGTTAGCAGGGCACCTTGCACTGGGCACCTCCTGGGCAGAGGCCCACAAAGCAAGGACCCTCAAAGTGTGGCCTTGGGGAAATCAGTCCCAGGCAGGAGAACTCTGTGCAGGAGGAGGGGCCCTTGTTTCCAAAGGACAAGAAATGTCCATGAAGGTAAGGTAACGTTATAGGTCCCGAGAAATGAGGCACCAGACTGGGGGTTAGGGGCAGCAGTGGGTGGTAGGGGAAGAGGTAAGTAGACCATGCATGGGGCATGTGATGGCTTAGCATGGTTTGTGTGTTCAAGGATGGATAGATACACAAGTGTGTAAATAAAGTGTCTGCCAGAGAGGACGAGTGTGTAAACTATGGTCCTGTACAAGTGTGCATATGTGCATGCATGAATGGAGGTGAGCATCGTGAGTGTGCACGAGTGGGTGTGCGTATAAACATGGGTGGGTGGGTGAGTGAGCATATGCACATAGGAGTGCAGGTGCGTGATGAAGGTCATGCAAATTTGGGAAAATGTGCAAGTGTGTGAAAGGTATATATGGGCATGGATGAGTCTACGAACATGGGAGTGTGAACACCATGCATGTGCAAACACCGGAGAGTGAGCATGTGTACTCGTGAGCCTGTGTTTGTGGGTCTTATGTGTGAATATGTGTTCAGTCTTCCAAGCGTGTGTGAGTTTGTGCATGTGTGACTTTGGGTGTCCCAGGCCATGTGCATGTGAGTGTGAGCATATGGTGTGTGAGCATGTGAGGTGTGTGAGCATGTGAGGTGTGTGAGCATGTAAGGTGTGTGAGCATGTGAGATGTGTGAGCATCTTTAGTGATGCATTTGTGATCATAACAATGTGATGATCTGCAAAGTCCTGTGGACATGTCAACTGTTTGCACTACCACTGATCATATGATTGAAAGTATTGTTAGCTGTCATCCCAGGTCCATCCTGGTGAATGGTAAGTAGACCTGAACCAGAGAATGCAGGTATTCCACATCTCCAGACGGAAACAAGCCTTCATTGTGTGTAGATGCCCAGATTAGCAGATGGATTTTCCAACATGGTCCCTATCAAAATTCTTATGGGGTGCTTTTGCTTTAAGACTCTAGATTTAAGTTCCAATGGAAGCTGTGCATATAAAAATGGTGAAGCCAGGGTTATAAGGACAGACTAGAACTCTGTGTTACAGAACTGTGACCCCAAGGAAGCAGAGGTCCTAATGAATGACTACACCAGGGAACCAAACTTCCCAAGTTAAGAGCTGTACCCATCGACCAGGTGTTCAGAACAAACAAATTCCCCTGTGGCAGCAGCATTGTGTGGGTATTTTATAAACTTCCCTTTAGTCTCTCACAAGGATGGTCATTTTCCGTCTTCGCTTATGAGGAGGCCAATCGATGATGAAGAGTCAAACCAAGACTGAACTTCTGCCCACTCCTGTAGCTTTTCTCCTCTGTGACTACCGCAGAGCTCTGCTGGGGATGTGGTCATCTCCTGACATAAGGCTCTAGTTCTAGCTGATGCCTCGCTCTCCATCTGCCTACCCGAAGGCCAGCATTGAAGTTGTTCTCGGGTAGAGGATCCTTTGGTTTGCTCTAAGTGCTGCAGTGGCCAGGGAAACAGAAGCCGGTGCAGGATGCCCATGGGGCGTTTGCTACAGGCAGTGCAACTGAGGTGAGTAGGAAGAGAAAGGGGGTGTCAGGTTTGGTCACCTAGGGTTCTTAAGAGAAAATAACTTTCAGTGGAGTGACAATCATGAGAAGAAGACAGGGGATAAACTAGACTTTCTATGGGAGTTGAACCTCAGATATGTTTGCCAATGGCAGCGAATCCATCATCACGATGTGACCCAAACCGAGCTTGGCTTCTTACAGAGCACTAGCTTGTGTATTCCTGTATTATTCTTTTTACTGTTATTTTAGACTGTGTTTTTACTCACAAAAAAACCTCCATAAGCCACGCATAGTGACACATTTCTGTGATCTCAGCACTTGGGAGGCAAGAAGATCAGAGGTTCAAGGACATCTTTAGCCACAAAACAAGTTCCAGGCCAACCCAGGCTACATAAGGCACTGCCTCAGAAAAGAAAAGGGAAGTAAAGAATCACCGAGGGCAGAGGCAGCCTCGGATGTCTCCAGTTGACCCCTTGACTGCGCTGGCGGTCTCCTGAAGTGACTGATTAGACGGTCCAGAATGTTCACGCAGGAACAAACTCAGCCAAGGATGCCTTCCAGATGGGTCTCCACTGAACACGTGTGTCATGAGTGTCAGTCACATGCGACAGTCACTGTTTCTGTGGGTCACTTGTGTTGTCTGTCCTGATCTCAGGTTGGAGTTCCAAAGACCTGTTCTGCTGCAAGGCTGCCAGACTTGACAGTCTTCTTGGCTTAGTTAAACTCACCCAGGCGAGAAGAATGGGGGACAGAGAAGAGGCTGGGCTTGGTAGAAGCAAATGAGTGCTGAGTGAGCCATACATCCTTTTATGGGGAAGGGAAACGCCAACGAGTTAAGTGACCTAAATTACACACCTGGATCATCAAACAACCCAAGGCAGGTCATTCTTCCTGTGTGGACTCAACGCCTCTCTCCCAAGTGAAAAAAATAATACTGTGCTAAGCACCTGCCTCCTTTTGCTTCCCAAGGATGCCAGGTGAACTTCCGGGGAGTTCCCTCCATCGTAAACACTGCTCACGTCCCAGTAGATGGGTCTCTGATTCTTTACTTCATGGGTTCACAAGGCTACACATAAAAACCTTTCTAACATGAACCCAGAAATGACATTGAGCTACTGAGATAATTCTAAAATTCAGTTTCTGCCCATCTTCCCCCCCCCTCTGGTTTTTACTCTTTTATTCAATTATTGAGGACGAGTGGGAGAGTCTAGCTTGTTAGAGTTGCTAGGGCCCAGGCTTTGATGCTGAACATTACCATAGCAATCTCAGTTTCTAAAATATAAAAAATTCTGCACACCTATGCCAAAGGGCTCAGATAAGATTGTGAACCTAAACTCCCCACCTTGTATAATGAAGCATAAACTAGTGGGGGCAGTGACGGGCCGAGGAAAGTTTTGTGGGTAGCTGGTTTGACATACGAAATTAGTCTTGCACTTGGCATTCACAAGTGCCGCTCTGCTCTGCACACTGCTCTGCGAACAGTGGCAAACGGTAACAGTCAATTTCTTAGATCTTTTCGGTCCAACCACAGGACCACCCGCAGCGCCAGGTGTTTCCGGAGCAGGTTCGATGCAGCTTCCCGCAAGGTGCACCCCGCCGTTCCAGCAACCGCGCTAGCCACTTCCGTCTTCTACATGCAGACTTGTCAGGGTAGCCACCCGGATCTCTGCCCATCTTTCTGGTTATAGAAGTGTAAAGGTGACTTCTGGTGTCCAGGGTGTAGCCTACCAGCCCTGGGGCTGGTACCTAATGACAGACTCATTTTCCTTGGACAATCTTTTCATAGCTGATCACAGCCTGACGGTTTCCTTCATTGAGCCACCACCGTCCAACCGGAGCTGGCATTTAAGGGGAAGCCAACTGCCCATTGCTTATGCTCCACAGAAGAAGAACCTGGAGTGTTTAGACAGAAAAGCCAGAGTCTCGTCGCTGGAAAATGGCTTGGCCTTCTGTTTCCACCTTTAAAACTGAGACCCAGCTCTGCTGAAGAGTGCACTGGGCCGATGCACTGTTCCTAAGTGTCTGGCGTGTGCCAAGGACAGTGCCCACACAGATGGCTGGTCTCTTTCACCTAGCTGCAGGACGACACATTAATCACAGGCCCCTTTCACTCAGCATGAGTGACAGCAAGCTCAGCTCTAAGTCTATTTATGCATCCACCCATCTCTTTGCATGTACACATATATGTGATTGTGTCCTCACTCGGTGCAAAGATTTTATGGATAGTATTCTCAAAAAGAAACTCAGAGGAGACAGATCTGTGAGCCACATGGGCAGTCAGTTCTCTGGTGCACTTTCCATGGTGGCTCTAGTCTTTCCTGGATGTTCCTGCCTGAGGAACACGGCGTTTTATGTTTGTGGTGTCAAAGTGCAATGAAAGCCAATTGAGTGTATGAAGCCAGGTCTTATGTGAAGTTTTAAGAAGGGGCGAGATCTAATATTCGTGGCTCTTGGCTATGTTTAAACCATTAATCAGAAACCTAAGATGTCAGTCTCGCGGGTCTCTACCTTGCCTCCCGCTTTGGGTGTATTGTGGGGAAAATAGCACTGAACTGGGGTGGAAGGAGCTGGGACCCATCTGGTTTCTCCCCGCAGGCAACTTGTGACCCTGGGTGAGTCACCTGCGCTGTGCTGAGCTGTCTCTTCATTTATAAACCAGCCATGCCTTTGCGCCCTGCCTGCCTGCCTGCAAGGCTGTTATTAGGATTAATAATAATGCGCCTGTGATTAGTATTTGCAACACTCCTGCACCCGCCCTGTGCTATAATTACCCCCATTAGAGGTGAGACAGCCCTGGCTCAGGAGAGTGAAGTAAGTTGCTGATGGACACCCAGCTACAAAGTACTGGGTGTGGGGTGTGAACCATCTAGGCCAGAGCAGGGCGAAGTCCTTAGGCTTCTTCTCCCAGGGGGTGGCCACTCCGGGACCAGTCTGATTAAAACCCTGTCAAAAGATCACACTGCTGTCATGGGTGCAGAGGGTCACTGACAGTGGTGGCTAGGACTTCAGGCACTTTTGGGAGCTCAGAAATATTGAGCCACTCTTAGTAGGTATCTTGTATGTGCGTGTGTGCGTGCGCACATGTGAGTGTGTGTGTGTGTGTGTGTGTGTGTGTGTGTGTATGTGTGTTACATGCCTATATGTGGGTTCACATACAGAGCAGAGGTTAATTTGGGGTATTCTCTGCTATTGCTTCCCACCTTGTTTTTTGAGGCAGGTTCTCTCACTGAACTGGAACCTCACTGCTCAGCTAGACTGGCTTGTCAGCAAGGCCCTGGAGTGTGTCTACCTCCACTCCCCACCCTACCCTGCTACCTCCCACCCTCCCCAGTGCTGTGTAACATGTGTGTTTAGATCCAGACTCGGGTCCTCATGCTTGTTCGGCAAACACTCACCTAACAAGGATTTTTATGTGTAGGAAGTAGGAGAGGATGTTTTCAGTAAGAAAACAGAGGTGGTCATTTGTCCTCGAAGTCAGCTCTGCTTTTCTATGCCCACTTGTCCAAAGTCTGTGTGTTTATAAACAGCTGTCTTCATAGGTATACATACATACACACACACACACACACACACACACACACACACACACATACACACACACACTTGAAATTTAGTCATAAACACAAATTTCAAGAGTCCCTGTTTTCTGTGTGTGTGCGTGACTGTGTATATATATATATATATATATGTGTGTGTGTGTGTGTGTATTATGTGTGTGTATGTGAGTATATGCGTGTGTATATGTGTGTGTAAATGTGTGTATATGTGTGTATATGTGCTTGTCTGTGTATGTATGTGTATATGTATGTATGTGTGTGTATGTGTGTATGTGTATTTATGTGTATGTGTATGTGTGTGTATATGTGTGTGTGTGTGTGTGTGTGTGTGTGTGAGAGAGAGAGAGAGAGAGAGAGAGAGAGAGAGAGAGATCATGCCACAGGAACTTCTTGTACACAATATACATAGTGTGTGCACATAATGCTTGCTAATACAATGTTCATCAAAGGACCTATAGAGAGGGCTAAGGATGTGGCTGACTTGAGAGACTGGTTGCCTGCAGGCATGGAGTCCTGGGCTTGAGCTCCAGCATTGCATAAGCCTGGTGTGGTAATGAGTAACTAAAGACCTAGCACTTGGAAGGTAGAGACAGAAGAAAGTCATCCTCAGCTCTACAATGAGTTCAAGGCCGGCCTGAGCTGTATCGAACCCTGTCTCATAAATAAAAGAAAATTAAAAAAAATTCAAAAGACTCAAAGGAGGAACCAAAGACACACACACATCAGCATGTCAAGCAGCCACCTGAGTCTATGCCCGGCAGCCCCAAGAATGGTCAGGCATGCTGGTGCGTGCACGCATGCGAGTGTGCATACTTGAATCCCCTTTTCAGTTCTGTTTTATATACAGGTTGGAATAGTCTTTATTTATGATGCTATGGACAAGAAGCAACTTCTATTTCAGAGTTTTTCAAACTGTGGAATACTTACATAGATATAAAGCGATAGACGCCTTGGTGACAGGACTAAAATCTAAACCTGAAATTCGCTATGTTTCCTCAGACACAGCCTGAGGGTAATTCCATATGGCATTTTTAGTGGGCTTTCATTTTCACTGCGATCTGTCAAATGAAGCACGGGCAGGAATTCTCCACTTGAAGCATCTGTCAGCACTCAAAGAAGTGCTGGAAGCCAGGTATAGTGAGTGACACAGGCATGCATGTAGTCTCAGGACTAGAGAGGCCAAGGCAAAGGATTAAAAGTGTGAAGTCCACAGGGCCCAGGCCTGGGCTGCATAGTAAGATTCTGCTTTGAAGTAAAAGTAAGGGGAGGGGGGGCAGGAGAGGGAGGGAAGTATTTTCCTTAGTGATGTGGCCACCTGCTCAGCAGAACCTGCTGTAGTGGGTACACCTCTATGTGAGTGCCTGCTCTGCCACTCACATACTAGGAAGCAGGAAGGAGGGAGGGAGGAAGGGGGGAAGGAGGAAAGGGGAAGGCTTGGGTTTTGGAAACTTTACATAACAATTGTCTGAGCTGCTACTGGGTCAGGGCCCAAACTGCCAAGACGATAAGGCAGTATTTTCCATAGGGCAATATCATAGCCCCTGCACCCCAGAGGCAATCTCCCTGTGAGGCTGCTCTCCACTTCTGCCCAGCCCAGCCCCTTACAAGCTCCCAGCTCCCAGCTCCCAGCTGTGTTGGGTTCCACCCTGTCCTCTGCCCTCTGATAGATGGTTTTTCCCAAAACAGAAATCTACCCTGTTCACGCCCCTCTTAAAGCCTCTCCCTGACCTCCAAGCCCATCACCAGAGGGAGGAAGTCTAGGCTGTGGGGATAATGAGAAACTCTATGTGCCTTCTGGGCCTCCTGCATTCTCTGCTACTTTCTGCATTCTCTCTGCACATGGGGCTCCCAACTGCCACACCACAGGTGTCCCTACCTACCTAGACTCCCTCTCTAAAGCTAGGAACAGTGACCAAAATAGATAGTTCTTGATACAGAGGTGACCTATTTTCCCAAGGACAAAGGGAAAGGGAGTCTAAAGAAATCAACATGCAGGTGATTTCAGATGAGGCGTATTACCTATTTTGTACGTATGAGTGTTCTGCCTACGTGTATGTCTGGGTACCACATGCAAGCCTGGTGCCCACAGAGGCCAGAAGAGCGTGTTAGATCCCTGGAGCTGGAACTACAAATGGTTGTAAACAGTCCTCTGGGTACTGGAAATCAAGCTTAGGATCTCTGAGCAAGTAGCCAATGCTCTTAACCACTGAACCAGCTCTCTTGTCCCTGGGTAAAGCTTGTTGTTGTTGTTTCGTTTAAAGAGCTATGGACACCATGTGATGTGAGATCGTAAGAATATTACCAAATAGGTTTAATCTGAAATTTGGCTAAAACTACAAGCTGTGATGAATAGAACTTGAAGACATCATATCGAGTGAAGTAGCATTGTGTGTTCTCTTCCATCAGAGGTTTCTAGATCCAAATCTTTAGGTGTGAGTATATCCTGTAGTAACTACAGACTCCAGGAAAGTAAAAACAGGACCATTGTGGAGATGGGGAATGGGGGAGCAATAGAGAAGAGCAGGATACCCGTAGTCTGATTGGGGAACTGGGAAAGGGGGTGTCTTAGTCAGGCCACTGATGCTGTGGTGAAACACCATGGCTGAAGCAGCCCGGGGAGGAAAGGGTTCACGGCATATGCCCATTCTTCACGAGGAAAGCGGGGCAGGAAGGAAAGCAGGGCAAGGAGCTTTGGTTGTTGGTGTGGAGTCTACAAGAGGCTCCCAAAGCACACAGGACATTGCTGTTGCCCTCCGAGTGGAAGACAATTCCCTATTGCTGAAGGCACCTTGCACTTGAGAAACAAGAGATGCTCATGAGTGAGAGTTGGCCTGAATGTCTCCTCCCTGAGGGCCAGCTTAGTAACTGCCTGGCTATCCAAAACCAAATGGTCCTCTCTGAAAACATACATGCAAGTGATATAATACAGACCAAACAAGTTCTATTTATGCATTTATACACACACACACACACACACACACACACACACACACACACACACACACACAAATGTGTATATGCATATAACAACAATCAGTGAAAAAAGAAACTATGAGTTTGAAGAGAGTGAGAAAGGGTATATGGGAGAGATCAGAGGAGAAAAGGGGAAATGATAAAATTATAGGATAATCTAAAAAAATAACAGAAAAAACTTTAAGTAAGACAGTAGGCGGGGGATTCATGAGGGCAAAGCTCTAGTGTGGACAAGTGTACGCTCATGAAAGGGACTGAGAGGCATCACTCCTCCTGTGGGACCTCCAGCCATGGAGAGGCAACATTTCTCCTCTTGTCTGAGAGGATACAACCTCACCAGAAAACTAAACCCAATGCCATGGTGACCTGGGACTTCTCAGCTTCCAGAACCGTGAGAAATAAGACTGGTTTTGGGGTTGTTTGTTTGTTTGTTTTACGTACCTTCTCAAAGATTGTTGTAGGAACAGCACAAAACAGATTGAAAGGGTGAGGTAAAATGTAAAAGACGAAGGTTACCAGAAGGTGTGATTAAATATACGTCGTCTGTAAGTGTCTGGTATACAAAATACAAATATAACAACAGAGTGTAAACAACAGTTGTGGAAATTTCCCTAGGAACGTTTCCCATACGACTGTGTTGAGATGAATTTGATGGATTTATGGCAACTGAAGACAGTACGGTTTTTTTAAAAAGTTAAAACCAGACAGTAAAGAAAGAAATTCTGTACCTGTGACTGATGGTACAAAGTTAATTGGGAATAAATATAAAGTAATTCTTGTGGTCATTTGGCTTGATTCTGGTGTTTATATCACATTTTTATGCTGAGAAGCAGAAAGAGAAGTTTAAGAAAACTTGAAATTGGGTGTCAGTAAAGCAGTTTAGAGGGAATTTGAAATTTCAGAAGAAAACTGAAAGTTTCAGGCATCAACTCAGCTGATGACACAGCCTGCTTTCTCAGTGGTTGGGAAACTGATGCAGGAGGGTCTCAAATTTTAGGCCAAAGCTCTCTCTCTCTCTCTCTCTCTCTCTCTCTCTCTCTCTCTCTCTCTCTCTCTCTCTCTCTCTCATGCACACACACGCACGCACACATGCATGCACACACACGCACGCAATGCACGCACGACTCACTACTCACGCACGCCAGATGACCACCTGACCTTTACAAGCTAGCTAGGCCCAGCAGTCAGCTCTTCAAATACATTTCTGCAAACAAAAGAGAGATGGGTTTGGAGAAGACGTAGAGGAATAAAAGAGGAAACAGGAATCAAAAGAGAGAACTAACCTGAGGAACAAACCTAACTCTTTCTACCTGCTTCACTCAAAAGAAAAGAAAAGAAGAGAAAGAAAAATAAGAAGAGTTTATATGAAATCAATAAAACAACCAAAATTTAAATTACAGCGAGAATGTAAGAGACAGATACAGGGGAAAGGCAAGGGTTATTTTGGCTTCTTGCCTTCAGAGGTTTCAGGCCATGGTCACCTGACCACACTGTTTTGGACATGAGTAGTAGCACAATCCATTGAGGGGACATCGTGGGCCCACCACTTGGTTCTACATGGCTGCCATTTGGGGTCAGCAAACAGAGGGAAGGGGCCGGTAGATGGCTGGGCATTTAAAAGAGCTTTTGTTACTTATGAGGACTGGGGTTCAAACCCTGGTATTGAGCATTCCACAGACTCCTGTAACTTAGCCTCAAGAGATCCGATGCCCTCTCCTGGCTTCTTCATATGCATCTATACATGTAATTACGCACACTCATGTGCATTTACTTACACACGTATACATTAAATACAAGAAATGTAATGTTAGCAGAAGCAGAGGAAGGGCATTCCTTTCAAGCCGTGTCATCAACGACCTAGGCTCCTTCCATTAGACTCAGTCTTCTAGGTTCCTCCATCTGATATTGCCACAGGTTGTGGACAAGCCTCCAAATACACGGGCCTTTGGGGTCCTGCAAGATTCAAGAGCGACAACAGGCACCTTTGAAAACTGCCATGGCTTCCCAGAGCAGCTCCAAATGTGGGACTTAACATTCGAATGGCAGCTGCCATCTACTGAAGATCTACTGTGCCTGGTGTGATTCTGAGATCTCAGAGCCGCTTCTCCCTGACTCCTTCAGCAATCCAGGGGGATACAGGATGCCTTCTGCGTGAGGGGACCAGCGTTCTGTGACCATTTTCCGGAGCTGCTGTTTCTCCAGGAAGTTTTATATGTTAGCTTTCGTCCTAAGTTCTGGCAACAAGCCAGCCAGCCAGCCTCCTGTTGGAAGTTCTTCAATTCTGAAATAAGGTTGCTAGGTGATTTCTGCTTTTCTCCAGGAAAATACACTACAGTCTGCTAACCTTTTAGGATCCCTTGGGCATTCTCCAGGCCTTTTGTCACTCTGGGTGCCTGGAACACACCACAGTTAACCACACTGTAGTTTGAGGGGTGGAAGTCACTGCCACAATTCAAAGTTTACAGAAAGCGCCTACATTTTCCTTCTCTTCTCTCCTCTTCTCTCCTCTTCTCTTCTCTTCTCTTCTCTTCTCTTCTCTTCTCTTCTCTTCTCTTCTCTTCTCTTCTCTTCTCTCCTCCCCTCCTCTCTTCTCTTTACCAAAAGCAATTTGTTCCAGCTTAAAACTTTCAGACTGCACTTCATTATCGAAGAAAGTCAGGGCAGAAACTCCAGGCGGAACCTGGAGGCAGGAGCATCTGCAGAGGGGCAGGGACGGAGGAGTGCTGCTTACTGCTTTGCAAACCCACCTCACGGTTGGAACAGTCTGATTTCTCATAGCACCCAGGGCCACCAATCCCAACGGTGGCACTCTCCACATAGGGTCACCCTCCCATATCATTCACTAATCAAGAAAATACACTACAGGGTTGGGGATTTAGCTCAGTGGTAGAGCGCTTGCCTAGCAAGCACAAGGCCCTGGGTTCGGTCCCCAGCTCCGGGAAAAAAAAAAAAGAAAAAGAAAATACACTACAGACTTGCTTACAGGCAAAAACAAAAACAAAACGACAACAAAACCTGGAAGCATTTTTTTGATTGAGAGTCCCTCTTCACAAATGATTCTAGCTTGTGTCAAGTTACATAGAACAGTAAAATATGCTAAACCCATAATTTTTTTATTCAATACAGTGTGTGTGTGTGTGTGTGTGTGTGTGTGTGTGTGTGTGTGTGTGTGTGTGTCCAGATCCTACAAAGTACTGACTAGTGGATAGAACACTGTTTAAAGCTACGGTGCCCTAGGTTCAAATTTCAGTCTTACCACTTACTAGCTGTGCAACCTTGGGCATAGCTAGTAAGTTGATAACACGTATGCCCACAGGGCCTTTCTATAACACATAACCATTGTTTAGAAATATCACTGGGAGGAAGGAAGGGACGCTCAGCCCTGCATCTGTGCAGCTTGGGAAGCTGAGCGGAGATGTGGATGCCATGTTCAGAGGGTGAATGGCGGCCCAAACACTGGTTCATCCTGGAGTCCAGAAGAAAAAGCCAGAGGCTGTACCCAGGGAAAGGACATACTGTACCCATGACGCCTGAGTTTTACAGAAGAGGCCTGGATAAAAGGACCTTTGCCTCCATGTGGATAGCTTCCTGGGTGCCTGATTACGTATGTATCAGGAGCAGGCCAGAGTCCAGAGATAAACTGGAAAGTCAATGCGGAAACTCAAACTGTATGGAAACTGGAGGCAGGAGCTGATGGAGAGGCCATGGAGGGGTGCTGCTTATGGGCTTGTTCCCATGGCTTGCTCAGCCTGCTTTCTTATAGAACCCAGGGCCAGCAGCCCAGGGATGGCACCACCCACAATGGACTGGGCCCTTCCTCCATCAATCACTAATTAAGAAAATGGCCCCCAGGATTGACCATAGCCTGGTCTTACAGAGGCATTTTCTTAATTCCGGTCCCCTCCTCTCAGATGTCTTTAGCTTGTGTCACGTTAACATTAAACCGGCCAGCACAATCGTGTGTACTGTGGTCACTCAAATGCGCTATGCAATAGCACAGTTCACTACCTGTCTCCTGGTGCTTTGGTTCTGCTGTCTTGCCTCTCTGACAAGCACCTCCTAAACATTATTAATGAGACATAGGTCAGATGAGAAGACACCGTGTATATATCCGTACCTTTTGGGGGATGGTGTATGATGTGACTCAATGTAGGCTGTATCCTAGCTCTTCTGAGAGTTACTCATTTGACGTTTCCACAGCTTTCAGTTTGTGGTCATTTATGTATGTGATGAGGCCCAGCTACTTGGTTTTATTTGTTTGTTTTGGTGGTGTTGGTGGTTTCATTTTTGGTTGAAAAGGTTGCCTATGGTCTATAATAACTAAGCCATTTGGTTTTTTAGAGACTGATGCTGTAAAAGGAAGTACTCCAACCGCAATCTCTGGTCCTAACGAACCTTTATTATCAAACACACCCACATTCAAGCGACTTGGGAGCCAGCCGAATATCAGTTATTATTGAACAGAGCGCTGTTCCTGCCCTCAAGGGGGTGGTGCCTAGTCTTGTTGCTTTGCTTAGCTTTGCTTTGGGGTTCCTGGGACCACACAGCTTCAAGCCACTTAGGACTGCCCAGCAGGTAATAATATCTGGAGTCAGGACCAGAGGTCCTAAAAGATGAACTTTCATTGTTAGTTATTTTATTTTATTTTATTTATATAAGTACACTGTAGCTGTCTTCAAACACATTAGAAGAGGTCATTGGATCCCATTACAGATGGTTATGACCTACCATGCGGTTGCTGGGAATTGAACTCAGGACCTCTGCAAGAGCAATTAGTGCTCTTAACCACTGAGCCATCTCTCCAGCCCCAAACTTTAACACTGAAGTCTTCTCAGGAAGAAGCCAGTGCCTCTCCTTCATAGCATGAGATGTGTGTGAAAGCACACATACTTATGCCTTTACCCCTCTGGGTAGGCATTCTTATTTCAGATTAATTTACCCACCGTAGGAAACCCTGAGAACTCTCAAAGGCTTCATGTGATTTCCTTATTCCCCACAGTACTTTAACTGTGTGTGACTATTATTCTTGGTTCACATTTCAACATGATTCCCACCAAGAGGCAGATATACTACTCACTCAGGATTTGGGTCCTTTATTTAAATTTAATGCATATTTCTTATACACTTTTACAAATGAGGAGCATCTATGTGTCTTTGATGTCCTGGGGACTGAAGTTAGATCCCCACACATTCCAGGTAAGAGCTCTGCCACCGAGCTACAACCCCAGGCCAACACATCCCTCTGCCCTGAAATTCTTGATTTGCTGCCTTGTCAAGGACACAAACTCTTCCCTAGAAGAGTGTGATCAACACAGACTAATCTAATGTCAAAAGTCTAGTTGTCAGCAACAAAATCCCTCCCAGAAAACCTGGTACTCTACACAGAATCCATTGGTTCCTTTAATAAGGACAGAAGACATGAACAGCTCCAAGATGGGACATGTTTCTGCCCTCCAGAGAATGGAATTCCAAGAACTACTTGACAGTGCTTTGTGATTAATCAATGTCATGGCTTTCTCATTTAGTGAATCAACTGTTTAGAAAGCTTTCATGTGGGGAGTTGGAGGTAACAAAAGTGTTGAAATCGGAGAACATCTGTTTGTCAGAGAACATCTGTTTGGGGAATGGATCAGGTCTAAGAATCCAAGGCCATTTTTATAAAAATCTGATTGGATTTTCAGCTCATAGTGTAGATATTACCTTCTAGAATTTCCTGCCAGAGCTCCCAAGACAATGTTAAACACAGGGATTTGACCCGCTGGACGTGTCCCTGTGGAGCCCCGGCAGCTCTCTCTGGAGCCCCACGGCCTGTGGAGACCATGCATGTTGAGTCTCATTCACTTCAGGTCCGGATGTTCTTCATGGCAGGGCTGGATGTTTGCCGCTAAACGCTGAAAACTCTGGAAATTACTCTGGGCAGAGATGGCACCAACGTGTTTGCTGAACAAATGAATTTTGAAAATGATATTCATCTATAAAAGAAAGAGGCAGAAAGGAACTTAGAAGAGCCAGGAGGCAGTCGAGTGACCCATAAATTACACAGTGAATAACCCCTATTGGAGTCAGAACCAAGGGGAGGATCTCAAGGTGTGTACAGAGTCTGGGACGGGCCAGGATCCAAACCACCCAGAAACTCCAGGTTGCAACATCACCTTCTTTAAATCAAGGGTTTTTTATTAAAGGAGAATTAAGATTGAAAGGCAGGGGGAAGCTTCTTACCAAACAGAAACCAGAGCGTATCAGGTCTATGACACTGCTCGTCACAAGAGGCTATCCCTCAGGTGTATCCTGAGTCCACCTCACTGCAGAGTTCCATTGGAAATCCTAGTCAGGTTCGGTCTGGAAATGGCTTTGCCCACGGTAGCCCTCCTGGGAGTAGGAAAGACCTGAGCCAAGAAATAGCAGTGGGTCAAATCAGCCAACCTAGAAGGAGTCAGACATAGGGAGCTGCAGCCTTCTTAAACTGTTTTGTTTTAATTAGATCACCAAGCACAGTCACTGAGTACACCGGGCAGACGGAAGGACAGATGTGTATTAGTGTAGTTCTTGCTGCTGTAACAGAATGCCCAGGGCTAGAAAACTTATAAAGAATAGATGTTCAAAAAAACCTATGATTCCGGTGACTGTGGAGCCCAAATGCATGGCGTGGGCATCTGGTGATGGCCTCTCACCTGCCTCACAAGACAGCAGATTCCTCTCAAGGTCAGACAGTTTAAATGTGCTAGTTCAGTCTTGTCTGCTTCTTAAAAAACAATTAATGCCACCGTGGAGGCCCCACCCCTCTGACCTCATCTAATCCCAATCTCCTCCCATAAATCCCCACCTCCAAAGAACATCAACTAGAAACTGGAGGGCTTAGTTTCCAGCAGGAGCGTTTGAGAGATTCCTTCCATGTTAACAGTGGCATCACTGCAGGGTTCATCACAGCACAGGTCCCCACCACTCAGACTTGTGCTGTTACTGAATTGTGCCTTTGTGTCGGACCCACAACTTCGTAGGTGTCTGTGGAGAGTAAGCACCTGTACACAGCACTTCTCAGTGGCTCCAAAGCTGTGGGGGCGTTGTCCTGGGAACCAGCAGCCTCAGGACTGACACAGGTATAGTGCTGTGTTGTGATAAACAGCAGGAGACAGAGACAGAGCCAATCAGTCCCCGAGTCCTCGGGGGATGGAGGTGGGGAACTCACCCCATAGTCACAAGGCCTCTCACTTTTCTCTGGGATTAAAGGCACAGGCCACCCTGCCCAGCTTCTTAGGCACTTCCTAAGGCCCGCAGCGTTTTCTGTTATGATATTAGAAATGCACTCGCTTTGCTTTGGGGCAAAATGAAGACTCTTTGTTTCCTTTGCTTTGATCATCATTTTTGTAAGGAAGTGAGCACCAAGGAAAATACAAATGGATGTGGGACATTTCTGCTGAGCTCAGCAATGTCTTTAAAATAAATATAACACTAGAAACAGAAACTCCTCAGGATCGTGCACCATGCTCGCCTCTCACAGGGGTTGATTCCAGATGCTGCCAAATCCTGGAGCGCGCACTCATCCTGTGAAAACAGGTCCGAGGTACACAGCCAACTCCACTCCCAGCAAGCCTTCTTTCTTCTGACCCCTGATATGAGAAGCATTTTAAAAAGCAGCCTCACAGAAACAGATTTATGTTCCACATAGTTTGCCTGTTTAAAGTGATTTGGGGAATGTTACTTTATTAACCTTTTCAAGCTTTTCAAGTGTGTAAGTCTAAATTTTGTTATTGTAAACACGTAGGGTGTTTGGTTCAGTGATCGCACTGAGTCCATTCAGTCTTGCATCAACATTGTCTACCTCCAAACTGTCGCTGTCACCCACACCAGAACTCAGCACCCACAAAACACTATCTGTCATTTCCCCTCCCCGGTCCTTGGTACTCACACCTTCTGCCTGTCTCTGTAAGCTGGTCTCTGTTAGGTGTCTTGTACAAGAAGAATAATTTCCTGTTTGTCCTTTGGGGTGCGGATTATTTCACTAGCAGGTTTTCTAAGGTTCATCTGTGTTGAAGCTCGTGCTTAATGTCTTCCCTTATTATGCCTGGGTAATATTCCATTGTAGAGAAAATAATGTCCGCTTATATGACATTTCAGAAACCAAATATGTGTGGACAGTCCACACAGAGCAATTCTCCAGCAACCGGAGGTCCTACAATTTAATTCAATCATGACACTAACCACCCCCAAGTTAGTACGAACCCCATACATTAAAGAATTCAGTGTCATAGACTATCTCCACAAGGATCCCAGGCCAAATTCAGGGTCAGACCAGCTCCATATATAAGGCTCCCATGACAGCCTCTCCTGAGGCTCCGTACTTTGCTAGAACAGCTAAGAAAACACTTTCCTTGTGTCTGTTGGCTTATTATGAAGGATACAACTCAGAAACAATGAAATGGAAGAGAAATGGAATGAGAAATACATCTGGGAAGAGAAGGGTTATGGCAACTCCATGACCTCTGGAGGGATGCCCTTTGCCCCGTACTTCCGTGTGCCTCCCAACCTGGAAGCTCTCTGACCCCAAGTTCATGAGTTCTAAGGGCATTCCCATGAAGGTATGTTTGCTTCCATTGTTGGTTTGTGCTGATTAGTTCTACCCTCTTTCCTACCCACAGGAGGCATGCATGTGCAGTCCCAACCTGCAATGGTTTGGCTTGTGTCTTTGCCAACCAGCCTCCATCTTGACACTTTCTGGGAGCCCCAGATATCGCACCAGCTTGCAAAGTGCTACGCATTACTTTGAAGTTTTCTTGTAGATTAAAGACTGTATCTTTCTTATTTCAGAACACACACACACACACACACACACACACGCACACACACACACACACACACACACACCATCTTTTGGTGGTAACATATAACCATACTATTCAATCATACATACCTGTTCTCAACTCTTTTGGATCCATTTCTAGGAGTGGAAGTGCTGGGTTGCAAGGCAAATCTACATTTAGCTTTTGAGAAATCTCCAAACTGCTACAGCTGATGTACATTTTACATTCCCCTCAGCAATAGTTCTCCTAATTCTTCTTGTCTTTTTATCTCTATTCGTCTTCTTTCTTTCCTTGGTTTTTTAATGAAGTATAGTGGATCTAACGGGTGTGAGATGATACCTCAGTGTTGGTTTTATTCGCACTTCACATGTCTGGGCTACTTTGCATATCTTCTTTAAAGCAATATCTTTTCAGTCCGTTGCCCACTCATTGGGTCGTTTGGTCTTTTTGCTGTTGAGTTGTAATGGTTCTTTACGTCTCTTCATCAGACACACAGCGTTTTCTATCACTCTGCAAATTGCTTATTATAGTCTAGATATGAAATGAAGTCATGATGAATTCTTGGTCCCCAGGTAGTAGCACTAATATGAGAAGTAATAAGGACATTGGCTAGGGAAGGAGGTGAGATACAAAATGTAGATCTCTGGGGCCATGCCTTTGAAGGTTAGAGCTGGTCCCAGAATCCCCTTCCCTCCCTGCTTCTTGGCCACGATAGCTTTCTCCATGTACTTTCACCTCGGTGATGCTCTGACTAACCCTGGGCTGAACGCTCTGAAGCCATGAGCAAAATGGTGTTTTCCCCTTTAAATTGTCTGTCGGGTGTTTTGATCACAGGGACACAGACGCACAACATCTTGTATCATCTTAGCATTTAAAGTCCTCATATGAGTTGTGCTCATCTTCACTGTCAACTCGACTAGATTTAGAATCACCAGGACACCAAGCTCTGGGTGTGTTCGTGAGAGTGTTTGCAGAGAGGTTCATCTGAGAAGGCAGGACCTGTCTTGATGTGAGCAACTGTCCTGTGGGCTGGGGTCTGAGACTGAGTCAGGCAGAGAAAGGCAGATGAGTACCAGCAGCCATCTCTCTCTGCTTCCAGTCTGTGAAAGGGACGCTCACACACTGCCTGGTGTTCCTGCCCTAGCCACTCCCATCATGCTGAGTATCACTGTCATAC
This sequence comes from Rattus rattus, assembly GCF_011064425.1. Lineage (NCBI taxonomy): Eukaryota > Metazoa > Chordata > Mammalia > Rodentia > Muridae > Rattus > Rattus rattus. The sequence goes on from NC_046165.1 coordinate 67,604,545, forward strand.
TGAGAGCCACGACAAACCCTTCCTTCCCGAAGTGGCCTTTCGTCTCTCTTTTTTTCTCCCTAGAAACAAGAATGACTAATACAATTTGTTGGTTCCCTAAACTCTCGGTACTAGCTGGTCCTCAGAGAGTAACTGCAGACTCCTCAATGCATAAGAAATCTTAGGAAAACAATTAACATTTCTTATCAGCCTGTCTGCTAGCCTCATGGGGATTCTAGTTTTGTTCCTTGCAACAAAGCCCCTACTCAGAAGATGTTTTTGTACTGGAGTGTAAGAGGCTTTCTACACTTCTCTCCAGTGTTCTCAGTCTTCATTCTACTGGCTTCCTAAGTTGGTCGACGTTCTATCCCTGCAGCAGATCATCTTACAAAGAGGAAAGCTTTAGTTTTGAGTTGTGGTTTCAGAACACTGTGGTGGGGTTGTGTGACCGAGCAACTGCCGATCCCACAGTGGACCAGCAGCAAAGAGGAGCAATGGAGGCACTGGGGCTCAAATGTCCCCTTCAGTAGCATTTCCCCAGAGACTTCCCTCTTACTCAGCTCCAACTCTTAAAGGCTTTACCACCTCCCTATAGACACTTTTCAGGACAGCCATAGTCCAAACAACAGTTGTTTCAATCTATGGGACTTTCCACTTTTTGATCTGCATATAATTTATAAGAAGGAAGCCATTTTAGTCCCATCTCTCCTGGCAATCCTTTCTCTTGCTCTCTGCACCTCAACTCTCCCTCCATCTCGACCCTGGCTTTTGTTTCAGGTTGAATCTTTACAGATTCTCCACAGAACTACATCTGCACAGTAATAAATGTGCTACCTTTAGTTTAGTTGGGTTTTTCCCCTTCCTAATTTTCCACCCTCCCCATAGAGCCCGTTAGACTCATAAGGATGACAGCTTAAAATATATATATTCTTAGCAGCAGAACTCAAAAGATAAGTCATTTGTAGGTACAAAAGAAATGCATAAACCACAGTCGACCCTTCTTGACCTAGTTGAGAATAAAGGAAAGAACTTGGTATTAAGTAGGCCTGCAACCTGACTTGGGCCAACTCGAAGTGTGTGGCGGTTTTACAAAATGGCAGCCGGATTTAAGGCTTTAAACCAAAAGGCATTGAAAGCGACTTCTGTTTTTAGCCAGGGATTACTATTGGTCCTGGCAGAAGCTGGGCTGTTTTGTAAGAAAGGAATTAGACAGAATGTAGGCAGAAGGACATCTGAGTCATGGCAGATTAGATATAAAGCAATTTTCCCCCTGGTTTCAACTCTGTCATAGTGGTTTGCTATTGTTGTTGTTGATGGTGGTTTTTGTTTTGTGATACATAGATGTAAACGAATTTTCATTGAACGTATAAAGCCTTAAGGGAAGCGTCTTCTAACTGTACCAGAGTTCACTGAGACGTACAGAGTTTGGGACTGGGCAGTGGTTGAGTGGGTCCTTTAATCCAGCTGTGTGATGCTTTAATCTGTGAGCTCAGTAGAATAAGATGATTTTGTTCTCTTAAATTAAAACCTATGTTTAGAATTTAAGCTTGGTGTGATGACTCTTGACACTTGTGATCTAAGAGGCTGAGGCAGGAGAATTGCCAAGAGGTCAAGGCTGGCTTAAGTCATTTAGTGAGTATAACCAGGCTAATCTAGGCCGTGCAGTGTGAGACTTTGTCCCAACAGACAGAGACTAGAAGGAAAGAGATTGGGTGCAGTCTATCCGTTGCAGGTTGGAATATCTGTCGCTCAGGTCACAGTTTGGCTGCAGGTGTGTCAGAGATCTGACTGATGAGGGCCTCTGGGCTCCACTGAGAGCCCTCCAACTGTATTCGTTGTTTTAATTTGGCAATTAACACTGGGAAATATTTCACTGAATTCCCTGAGAAACTAGTATTATCATAATAATTACTCCATGAAATGACTTTAATGTTGCATCCTTAAATGTTTCCTAGGCATTTTCACAGCATGCAAGAAAAAACAAAGCCAACATGTGTACGTATATATGTGTTACATAGACAGTAAGTCTCCGGGGATGAGTTGCCTTTAAGGGCTCATGTAGCAGCCTGGTAGATGATCAGCGTGAAGCCTTCAATGTGGAAGCATTTGGTGTGCTTCCTGCCCTGCAGCCAGTAAGCTGGGGCAGGCCTCTGATTTAGTCTTCTGATCTGACTGAAATCAGATGGACTTCATCCTGAAGTCAGCAGTTGAGGATTAGGGGGAGGGAGGAGAGTGGGTCGTTGTGACTGAATAATTACTGATGTTTCCAGACTTCTTGCCTCCTGGGGATGGCATGGAGCTGGTTCCATTAAGGATGAACCTCCCTCAGCTCCTGGGAAGACAGGAAAAACCTCCAGCCTTTCCAAGACTCCCACATGGCTAATTAACATGGAAGTGCAGTATGAACCCTTACCTACTGCGTTCTCCCCCTCTGGGGCAAATCAGGCTCACAATGAGAAAGACAAAGGCAGAGTGGGAAGGATGTGGGAACCATTAAAACATGGGGAAAACCTAATGTTCTAAGTGTTCTACACCAGACATTCCCAAAGGAACCTCATGCTAATGTAGCCTTCTCTGCTCTTTTTTAAAAAGCACTTTAGATCATAACTAATAACTTTATATTGTGACACACACATACAAATGCATATACCTGTACATATGTACCCAACTTCACAACACACACACACACACACACACACACACACACACACACACACACACGTATTTCCACTTGTGCATGCAACTGCACACATACATAAACATAAGTTTACAAGATGGAATGTCCCTTGAACCACATCATGTACTCACTAGTATTCATATTTTCAGACTTCTTGCCTCCTTGAGACGGTATAGAGCTGGTTCCATTAAGGACAGCCCCCCCCCACTCCTGGGAAGACAGGAAAAAGCCCCCCCTAGCTGTAAATAGTGTGAAAAAATGACTAGGCCACCCCACCAAGGCCAGGTGCGTAAGTACTCTTCTCCCTGCTTGACTCTATTTTGGGTTATCTTTGGAAAGTCATTTGAACCCCTGTCTGCCCATCTCTGAGAGGTGACAGTCAGAGCTCAAGGTCTGTCCACACATGCTGAATGAGGTTTCTCCCAATCTCTTGAGCTCAGGATTCAAAGCTATTGCCAAACAGAAGTGGCCACAGGACAGGCTGGAGGGAAGGCGGGTGCTTCTCCCTCAGTTGCCAGTACCTCTGTATACAGTGGTCTATAGGGGGTGGGAGACCTGCTTTGGACTAGCTATCACCCCTTTATCCCCAGAGCTGATGTGTGATATAGAGAGAACTTACACAAACTATTTTGGTGCTAAATACTTCCATTTCAAAGGGACGTTTACTGTGGTGCTTTCTAGGACTGATGCTCAGTTTAAAGGCTTGTCTCATTTGTTAGATAAACAGTCACGTGGAAGAAGCCATGGGAAGACCCTGGGCTTCCGCTAGTTGGTCTTTAAAGTCCTGCTCTCCAAAGACCTTACCACCTGAGAAGGACATTTCATTAGGAAATTAATACTGCATAGTTAGGAAACTGGCTTAGAAACAAAACTCTTCAACCTACATGTAATACGCCCACCATGAAAATGCCTCAAAATGCTTGTATTGCTATGGAAAATGAAGCTATCCCACAAGGTCGAAAGTCTCTTCCATGCACTGACCACAGCATTGGATCAGCTTGTACAGTAGAAATATCCTCTTTCTTACTAACCATACATAACCAGCCTCGAGTCTTCACTGTACCAGCATGAGGATTTCCATCAACATCTGCTGTTCAGGGTTAGAGGATTCGTAAGGGGAGGTGGGCAGGCATGTCAACATTCAACAACTACAGAAACTACTCTGTGTCCCTGTTTGACGTACAAAAACCAGTCCCATCACTCTAAACTCTCTCTCTCTCTCTCTCTCTCTTTTCTTTGGATTTCATTTATTCCGCCAGGAAATTGTGCCCAGAGATCAGTGAGTGACTTCTTCTCTGTCCTAGGCATCAAAAAAGTCAGATACACTTGCTTCCAAGCCAAGAGCAGGAAGTAGCTATATGGTTTCTGCTGTCCATCCCTCAGATGTGTTTCATTTTACAAAGCTAGATAGATTCCCTACCAGTTTGTGTACTAAAGTTTCAGAATAGGATGGGATGCTAGCACATGCTTTAATCTGGACATCCGGGAGGTAGAAACAGGAAGTGCTCTGTGAATTCAAGCACAGCCTGGTCTACACAGTGAGTTGCAGGTCAGCCAAGGCTACATAGTGATGAGACCTGTCTCAAAACAAAACAACAAACAACAAACAGAACAAAACAAACCAGCCAAATAAACAAAATAGAATATCAGAATGCTTCAGAAGTATTTATAGATCTAGAACTGAATGAGAATAATTTAATTAAGATGGCAATATCCAGATTGGAGTTTAGAGGAAGGTATAGAATGTATCTATCATTTCTACAGATATATAAATGGCAGAGCATATATAGGTACATGTAGTCCACTTTTGCGACTTTGTGGGTTCTTTTTTCTTTCACCCCTCTTCTTCCACCTTTTCAAACACCTAACACTAGGAAGGATAGAAAGGATAGGGGATGGGAGAGAGAGAGAGAGAGAGAGAGAGAGAGAGAGAGAGAGAGAGAGAGAGAGAGAGAGAGACCCCTGCCCCTGGATGATAACATTAGACTACTTCCTGCTGATTTGGAGCATTGATTTCCTTGGGGCAAGTTTGATCCTAGATGCCAGGGTATCTAATATCCTCTTCTCATTTCTTTGCACATGGCTACAGCAACCAAAAGCAATCAAAAGCAACACACCAACAACCAACCAACCACTCTCTCAGGGCCCTAGTATTTATTTATATATCCTCTGAAAAGTCCCCAGGATTCTAAAGGTCACACACTCATAGACACTACCCACAGTTGGCAAAATCGTGCCTCTGCTAGTGCATGAGGCAAATCACAGTCAGCTGCTGTGAAGCAGACCCACATCCCACACCTGGGATTAAAAGAAAAACATATTCCCATAATATTTCTGTGTTTTTAAAAAATAGAAACCAAAATTCTCACTACAGGGATAGATAATGGTGATGACAAAGACACAGATATATAGAAAGTTTTACTCTAAGAGATGGGCTCATGTGATGGCAAGGATTGAGAGTGCCTGAGTGAGCTGGAGACCCAGAGAGCCATTGTCGGTTGGACTCCCCCTTTGAAAGCTGCATTATATAGAATTTCCTCTCTTTCAGGGAAACTGTGAGGGTTTGAGTAAGAATAGCCCTTACAGGCTACCATCTTTAAATACTTGGACTACAGTTGGTGGAACATTTTGGGAAGGATTAGGAGGTGTGGCCTTGTTGCAGGAGGTATGTCACTGGGGGGATGGATTTTCAGATTTCAAAAGCCCATTGCCATTCCCTGTGCCTCTCTGCACCTCAGGGTTGTGTTTCAAGATGTGAAGGAAAGAAGGCATGGGATTGACTGGTGAGGGGTGGAGTAGATCTGGGAGGAGTTGTTAGAAGGAAACTACGATCAGAATACATTGTATGAAAATACATTTCAAATTTAAAATTCTTTTAATTAAGAAAGTGAGTTGTCAGCTACTGCTCCAGCACCGTGCCTTCCTGCCTGTTGCCATGCTCCCCCACCATGGTGGTCATGGCCTCACCCTCTGAAACTCTAAGCCTCAAATAAAGACCTTATTCTATATGTTGGTTTGGTTGGATATCTTATTAGAGCAATAGAAGAGTAACTAAGACAGAAGCTCAATATTTTATTTCTATCTAGGATTTCAGTGGATGGACAAGGCCATCATATTGGGCACAGCAATCTCCAAACTCAAACTTCACTAATTTTAATGTTAATCTCATCTGAACATCCTGCTATAGCCTAGATCTGGAATGTCCTCCATAGGCCATGAGTTGAAGGCTTGGTCAGGAGCCTATGAGGCGACTAGGATATAGTGGAGCCTTAGGAAGTGAGGTAGGTCATTGGAACAGAGACAGACATAGAAGGGAGGTTGGGGGCTGGCCCCTTCCTGTCTCTCACTTTTCTGTGCAGCTAGTATCAAGTGACCAGGACTCATCTACAAGTTCCCATTGTGATATACTGTGCTTCCACACGGAATGATCCCCTGTGGTCTAACTGAAATCTCTGGAACCGTGGGCCCAAGTGCTTTCTTTTGGTAGTTTATCTCAGATATTTTGTCACAGTAGTTGAAACAAACACCCCCTCAGAAACATCTAGAAAGCATTTTATGTAACATTTGGGCACTATGGCTCAGACAAGTTGACATATAAAACTCTCTCATCCATGTTTGCCTATGTCCACCTGGCACTGATGCATCTCTTTAAAACATATTTAATAGGCCAGTAAAGACAAGGTCCAACTTCAGCCTAACACAACTATCCAGGATACAAACTAAAGTGCACTCTTTCCCATAGAGGATACAAAGTTCTCTGTGGTGTCCACCATAACTTAAATAGTATGACAAAAGTCAGCCATATATATAAATTCCAAGCTCTAAGGTCAACATATTCTATGTATCATGGAATGGGATGAGAAGAAGAAAACAAATATATGTTTGCTTAATACATATGTACGGACTTGTTCATTAAAAAAAATTAGGGAAGAATGTTCTTGACAAGATTCATCCTTATCTTCTGTACTCGGTCACATGTGCACAGGTGAATTTATAGCTACCTTCCTACTGTGTAGTTCCATAATCACAATCCTGGTTGTGTTTTTTTTTTCCCTCTCCTAGTCAGTTGACCCAAATCATCAATCCTGGACTGATTGGACCATTTTATAAACAACCATGCTTTAAGTGAGTTGTTGTGATTTTCCATCAGCATCACTCTCTGGGCATAGAAATGTTGAAAAAGGCCTTAAGGAATTTCCTTTATCCCAGACACATTGTCCCTTCCCTCCTTTGGAAGAGCAGCCCAGCATCCCTTCAGGAGTCAGGGTCTGTCTTTCCAGCCAGCATAGTAACTAAGCTTTGCTTTTGACTCTGACCTGAATCAGCAAGACGTTCTTCAGCAACAGGTTCCTCAAAGGGAGGGCCAGGCGATCAGAAGATAAGAATATAGGAGAGTTTGGAATCAGGAGGTCTTGCATAAGCTATGTCTTATGCCAATCAAATATTTTAAGAACTGCAACATCTTATATATTATTTGCACGTAGGGTGGGGAGAATCAACAGGGAGTCATCATACAATATCATAAGCTAATTAGCAAGAAGCTAATCAAGCAACGTTACACAAAGAGGACACATGGTATCTGTGGAACGGTACAGACTGAGCTCACAGCCTTGGGACTGACAACCATAGCTCCTTAGGGTGGGAAGAAGAAGCCACAGCTTCACCAGGGCCTGGGCCTAGGCCATTACTGGCTCTGGCAAATATATTCTATGAACTATGTTCCTTCTCCACACATCAGGGCCTCGAGGAAAGCCTGACATTGATCTAGTCCAGTAGCACGACTATTGAACCTTAATACAAGCATCCTCCTCTGGACTTGAGACCTCTAGGCCAACCAAACATAAGGTCTTAGGAACAAGAAACCAAATGTTTACTGGTGTGTTATTAGGAGCAAAGTGAGAGTTTTTGGTCTCATGTTTACCTCTTGATTCCTGGACCATGACTTCTGACTATGGGAGAAACAACATGTGTATTTGGTAATGATTCAAAACATATGAATCTTCCTTCAGCTAAATTATCTAAAGACCATTTCTCCATTCTAGCGAGTTGGTTCCTTGAGGAAAGTAGAGAACATGGTAAGACAATGGATTCTATGTTCGGTGCTCATCCTAGATTTTTGCCATGAAGTGAGTTCCTGGGCCAGAAGCAATGTTGTGTGGAAGACCATAATATTGGGTAAGACATTTTATAACTCTATGGATGGCAGCTAACTGATCACTCTAGGGAACGTTATACTTTTTTTTTTCCTGAGGGGAGGGATTTAATGTTGGTCTCTGTTGTTGGCAGGTTGGGCATTCAGTTGTAGCCATAGCCCGGTCAGCCTTGAGGAGTGAAAGTCTATGTTTAGCTGATCAATAACTTACTTCCCCCTACCACAGCCACTTTGTTTATGAGCCCATTTGGCAATGAGAACGCTGGCTAGGGTGAAAGGTTGACTCGAATCCATAGGATGGGTTATCCCAATCATGTCTCCTTGCCCTTCGCTCTGGTGAGCATTCACTGGGGACACTCAAGTGTGCATCAGCTTTGCCCATTCAGAGGGTTTCTACCCATGTATCTCTTCCCTGGATACCCTTGTGCTTGTTTGTCCAACCATATTTCTTCCAAGACTCCGATGACCCGGGCAAACCACTGGCTAACAACATAGGAACTGGTGTCCTTGAAATCGGACCATTCCTCCTTCTAAACCAAGGAAAAGCTGAGTACACCCCTCCACGTGAGTCATCAAGGGAATTTATTCAGAGGTGATTCCCATGGCCACCTCGGGGCCTTTCACTAATTTTAGAGCAAAACTTCTGCAATTAAACAGCACAGAATCAAGGGGGTTGGAAACTACCAGAGTCAAGAAACTTACAGACTGCCTTGTAATTCATAAGTTATGCTGCTTGCAAAAGCATTTGGTGTAACCTAAAATATCAGAAGGACCCAGGAAAGACAGTTAACATTAAGGTGGAAGGAGCAGTTATCAAGTGTCCCCCCTACCCCCCCATGACGGTTTACACTCTCCTTCTTAAGTTGTCCGTCACCGACAGTCCTTCCCTGGGTCTTTTCATCACAGCAATGAGGTTATCATTGTCACCTCCCAAATCCATTCTTCGCCCCTGCAGCCCTGCAGGGTGTGCTACTCTACCCACTGAGATTTCCAGGTCCTTCTGTCTTGGAACAAGGAATCAGACCTGGGACACACAGATAATGATAAGAATGGGAACAGTTTGCTAAATATGAGAATGATGTCCCCCCAAACGGAAGTGTGCTAGGGAGTCCAAGCCTCAAAAGTCTCCCCCTTTCTCAGCAACATGATGGTTTTTCTCACATTTGGAGAAGTGGGGGCATTCTCACGTATCTTTATTTTTTAATTTATTACATTGTAGCCATGGTGGGGGGAAACTTCTTGTCTTTCTGACACTTGGCTTCTTTTATGTTAATCCTGATGTCTCTTTCTCAGAACACCAGAAGAGGGGCATTCAGATCCTCATTACAATGGCTTGAGTATTCATGTTTGTTGCTGCAATTTGATCAGGAACTTGGAAAGCTATCAGTGCTCTAACCATCTGAAGATGTCTCCAGCCCCACATATCTTTATTTTTTTAAATTACACAGCCATGGAATCATACTTCTTGTCTTTTTTTTTTTTTTTTTTTTTTTTGGGGCTGGGGATTCTCCTGCTACACCAAGCTTGATTCATCGTTCCAATGATGAACAGAAACTCTATCTGCACCTCCATCTAGATGTCAAACCACCACACCCCAGTTTCAAGACAGCCTGAATCATACTTCTATTATCTGCACATCTGCTTGGTCACCGGGCTTTATCACAACAATACCCAAATACACTGTGTTTTTTTTCACATTCTTCTCCACCACCCTTTCTTCCATCTCATCATTTCTCCTGGAATTGTTCTTGAGCCTCCCATGGGCCTCCACCCCTCCAGGCTTCACCTACCTTCCTCCATCTATCTACCTTCCTCCATCTATCTACGGTCTTCACTCGGAATTCTTCAACAGCTCCCCATAGAAACGGAGCACTGTGTCCTTCCTGATGTGGCTCTGTCAAAATAGCTAGCCTCGTTAAAGAGAGAGGTGTTCCACCTACATAAATATTTAAGAGATTTTTGGTTTGTCCATAGGTAGAATAAAATTAGCCATGTTCATGTTGTTAAAGTATTTTTAACATATGACATATGTCTTTCAAACAGGTAACTCTAGGTATAGAGTCTTCTGATGATCAGGGTCCGCGCCATCGATCTTGACTCCTGGGCTGTGTTGTAATAGGAGGAGGCCCTGGGTCTCCTAAGGGGGGGCCCTGGGAATCCCTAGTTGCAGGGTGAGGAATCCTCCAGACTAAGTCATAGCATTATGGCTGATGAATTGACTGCCTCTCCTATGTCTTTTATCATAGCCTGTTAAAGTCTACCCCATGCATTTCTGTTCCTTTACCCATTGTACTGTCTACAGTCTATCTTGTTGAATCCAGAGTCTTAGTTTTACTTAAAATTCAAGTCAGTGGGTGGGACCTGAGAGGTAGGAGGGCAGTAGGACATGAACTCAACCACTCTGCTTACGTCCTACTCACCACCTCGTACACAACTGTGCTGTTGGAGTGGACTTGATTGCTGTTTGGCTTTAGTGTCTGTGTCTTCGGGTTTCTATTGCTCTAAAGAGACACCATGACCATGGTAACTCTTATAAAGAAAAATATTTAATTGGGGCTGGCTTTCCGTTTCAGAGGTTCGGTCCATTATCATCAAGGCAGGAAGCCTGGCTGTACGCAGGCAGACCTGGTGCAGGAGGAGTTGCTGAGAGCTCTACATCCAGATCTGCAGACAACAGGAGGTGAACTGGCTTGAGCTTCTGAGATCCCAAAGCCTGCCCCCACAGTGACACATTTCCTCCAACAAGGCCACACTGTTAGTCAGAGTTTCTATTCTTACACAAAACATCATGACCAAGAAGCAAGTTGGGGAGGAAAGGGTCTATTCAGCTTACACTTCCACATTGCTGTTCATCACCAAAGGAAGTCATAACAAGAACTCACACAAGGTTGGAACTTGGAGGGAGGAGTGGCTACAAAAGCCATGGGAAGAAAGGCTGCTTACTGGCTCACTTCCCTTGGCTTGCTCAGCTTGCTTTCTTACAGAACCCAGGACCACCAGCCCAGGGATGGCACCACCCACAGTGGGCTGAATCCAACCCCCTTGATCACTAATTGAGAAAATGCCTTACAGCTGGGTCTCATGGAGGCATTTCCTCAAGGGAGGCTCCTTTCTCTGTGATAACTCTAACTTGTGTCAAGCTGGCACACAAAACCAGCCAGTACACAGTATTAGTACTTCTAATAGAGCCACTCTCTATTGATCAAGTACTCAAACACACAAGACTATGGGAGCCATTTCTAGTCAAACCACTACAGTCTGTGTTTCAATGAGCTGAATTTATCTGTGTGTTCATGAAAGATCAAGAAATAGGACTCTAGGGGCTGGTGTGATGGCTAAGCCTGATGACCTAAATTTGAGCCCCAGAACCCACATGGTGGGAAGAAAAAGAAGAGAACCACCATCTCTAGCAAGGTATTCTCTGCCTCCCACATGTGTAACACGCCACATACATGTCCTCTGACAATCATTGAAAACGTTTTTAAAAAAGGAAATAGAAAGAAACAGGCCAGAACTCCTCTCCTTACCCTTTGTCCTTTCGAAGCTCTCCCCAGCCCAGGCACAGGACAATCACCCCGGTTTCTGTGGTGTTTGACTGAATTGGGGAAGAATAATATGTTCCAGATATGGCAGAACAGGAAACTGGTTTGATTAGGCCACAGTATACCATCCAATTTCAGGATTACTCTCAAGGCCCAGGAATACATAGCCATTCAGATGCCAAGTGGTTCTATTTTTTTTTTAAATCAAAACAGCCCTGGGAAAGCTAAGCAAGCATCAAGGAGATTGGCTGGCATTGGTGGAAGAACCCGATGGCGCACAGGAGGCACCAGTGCACAGGTGCCTGTCGTATCGAGTTATTTCAAGGAAGAGAACTGCAGGGTGCATTTATGATGGCAAACAATTCTCGGGAGCACCACCAGCCACCCATGCCTCCTTCCCCTGAGCTAGGAGAGACGGCATCTGCCTATGACCCAGCAAGTCAGGTGACAGGGACACAGAACTCCCACAGACAGTCTAGTTTTGGCAACAGCTCTATATCCGGTCACTTAGATGTCACAAAACCTCAATTCTATAAAGCAGAGCTGGAAACTGCATCGAAGCTTCCTTCGTGCCCAGTGTTGTTCTGCACACTGAGGCCACACCACAGCTACCCTTGGGAAATCGTCAGCACACAAACCTGAAGGGACCCCAGCACTACGAACAAAGGTGCAGTTTGTCTGGACCTGTGGAGAATCAAACAAGAACATTAGCACTGCTGAGCTGGGAATCAGCTAAGCAGGGCTCATAGGGGCTCACAGAGACGAGGCAGCCATCACAGATCCTGTATGGGTCTGTGCTTGGTCCTTGGCAAATATGTTAATGGTTGTTAGCTTGGTGTTTTGGTGTGATTCCTAACAGTGGGCGTGGCCGTGTCTCTGACTCTTTTGCCTTCTATTAGGACCCTTTTCCTTCTCGTGGGTTGCCTACTCAAGCCCTGACATGAGGGTTTATGCCTAGTCTTATTGTAACGTGTTATGCTGGGTTTAGTTGATATCCCTGGGAGGCCTGCTCTTTTCTGAAGGGCAACAGAGGAGGAGTGGATCTGGAGGTGAGGGGAGGTGTCAGGGGTACTGGGAGGAGTGGAAGGCTGGGAAGCTGTTGTCATAATGCATTGTGTGAGAGAAGAATAAAAAAGATTGCTGTGAAGTGGAAACCTGTAGTTCGTTGGAAAGTTAGTTACGTCAAATGATGTTTCGCTGGGACACACAGGTGAAAGGATGTCTTGCTAAAGCAAACACATGAAAGACTGTTTCCTGAAGCAGAGACAGGTGAAAGATGTTTGACTATAGCAGACATGTGAAAGCACGCTTGATGAAGGAGTATAACCGTGACCCACAGACAGCGGGAGACAAGCCCTGGGCTTTGGTTTGCTCCGCCTCACTGTTCTTCGCTAATGACACACACGCATTGGTTCGCCTTCCATAGCATTGTTGAGCTCAACTTGTGGTAACACTGCCATTGAGAAAAACTCACCCAAGACCCGCTCATGAGGTTCCTGCAGTTGCTTGGCAGCGTCTGCTGAGCTGCTAAAGTTCACCAATCACAGAAGCAGCACTTACAGTGTAATGCTGGTGTTAGACATGGGGAAGTGTGCAGTTCTATTAGGACTCTATCAGCCCGGAGCATAGTTTACTGTGTCTCAGGAGAGATCCACGTAGTTCAGGCTGGCTTTGAATTCACAGTCCTGTGTCTGCATCCCCAGTGAGATCACAGCCAGTGTGCATTGCCCCATCCAGCAAGGATAAATCTTTTTAGTGCTGCTAATCTTAGGTCCATTTTATCTTTTAGAAGCCAGGGTCTCAGGTAGCCCAGGCTGGCCCCAAATTTGCTAGGTAACCAAGAATAGCAGTGACTTTCTGATCCTTCTTTCCAAATGCTGGGGCTGCAGGCACGTATAGCACCATGTTCAACCCACTTAGGTACATTTTTAAAAATAGACTATAATTTTTCCCACTGATTATAGGATGAAGATAGCTATTGAAAGTGAATACTTTTTACTGATCTCTGCAGACTCGCCCTGTCTAATGTCACATGTAAGATGTAGAATAATTAGCCTCATTCAATTAGTTCAGCAATAAAACATTTTCTCATGTAATTGTTTTACAGGATTTATTGCTTTTTCAAATTTCGCCTTCAATGGCAAGTTGTTAAAACTTTTCTAAATGTTTCCTAGTATCGGATTCTTAAATGAGAAAGAACATGGGATTCACTCCATTCAGGTAAGTTTCCTCCCTTCCCAGAAAAGCCAACATCTCTCTTAAAATGCAAACTCGTCCTCCCTTTCTTAAGACGCGAGCTAACAAGTATTTAGTGTTTGTATTTAGGACACAGAAATGAGCATTCCAGGCTGTGTGAGCTCCTTGGTCTCCATTACAGCCAGTCCGTTTCTGCCACTCAGGTGGAAAGTGGACTTAGGCAGATGTGATCCCTCAGGACTTTGAGATGGTGTTTGTAGAGAAGAATTTCTGCTTCCACTACAGAACACATGTGTAAAATATTGACAAAAGCAGTAGTGTATTTTAAAGCAATTATACTTCTGGATTGATTTTCTATATTCTATTGTGAGTATAGTTGGCGTGAATTTCTGGAGTGGGCAGTGTTCCTCATCAAAGAAGAGTGGCTTGCTGCTAGATTCTGAGTCAGCCATTGTATCCAGCTAGATAACCAGTTTCTTCAAGGTGACTAATAAGACCAGCTTAGTTCTGGAGCAGGGCTGGCCAACTGCCCTTCAGGCCAACTTTGGTAGGCCACGCCTTCAATTTTATTATTTATAAAGATTTTATTTTATTTCAGTTGTGCATGTGGGCGTGTCTGTGTTGTGGCTTGACCTTTTGGGACTATTTTATTGGGTTCTTTTACCTACCACCTTTCTCCACCCCAATCCCTTCCAGTACCCCAACACTAGGAAGGAGAGAAAGAAGGTTAGAGGGGAAGCGGGGTATAGATCTCTTTAGATGACTTCCTGCTGGTTAGGTTGAGTTCCTTGGACTGTCAGGATATCTCCAGTGAGCAATCCAGCAATAGCAAAAGCAGCAGCAGCAGCAGCAGCAGCAGCAGCAGCAGCAGCAGCAGCAGCAGCAGCAGCAGCAGCAGCAGCAGTGGGCACAGAAGGCACTACAGGCCCTCTCATACAGCTTTCTCAAGAGTTCCCAGAAGTCCAAATACAAACCATCTACAGCTGGCAAAAATCGCGCCACTCCTAGGCCCGTTTCCAACACCCGGGATTAAAACAGAAACACAGTCACATACATTACTGGGTTTCTAAAGAAGCCAAAATTCTCACTTCATGTAAGTATGTGTGTGAGTACGGGTACCTCGAGAAGTGTGCACCAGGTCCGGAGCCGGACATACAGGTGGTTGTGAGCCACTGACGTGCCAGGAACCAAATCTGGGTCCTGTGTTAGAGCCCTGCCTGCTCCTAACCACTGAGCCATCTCTCCAGGTCACTTACTGCTTTAATTACACAGCCTTTGCCGTCCTCTTCCCACCCATCAGGATGTTCGAGTCTGTATCTTCTAAAGCGTATTTATTCCTAGAGTCCTCTTTGCATCCAGATATTCACTTACATCGCTGTGAGTTTTGAATTTGCATCTGCCATTTTGATACACCACGTGTGGTTTGCTCTTCTACTTTTAAATTAATTCTTTGGGTTTTTTTCCCCCTTTCTTGCCTTATGTTAAGCCTGTAAGATGTCTTTTAAGATTCCATTATAATCCCCTAATCATGCTTTTCCAGTAGTTATTACAGTTGATCACAGGTATCTATTTAGAATAAATGTTGTCCCATCTTATCAATAAGGAAGTCTTGTGAGTGAAATCTCCTGCCATCCTTGCTCTGGTTCATCCATCTCTTCATTTATTTGCTCATTTCCATACACAAACATGCACTTCATCTCAAAGTCTTCAGTCTTCAGCTTCCCATTGGCTCATTCCAACATCTGGATTGTCTAGAGGCCTGTTTCTATTAACTGCTGTTTTTCTTGATTACGGGTCACAGAGCCCATTTTTCACAAGTCTATAATCTCTATGCCCCACACTGCGGGCGGCTTTTTGTATGGACAAGGTCATCTGTTATTAGAGGCTGTTGAGGACTGCTCTTGTGTGGTTTTACTTTGTTAGGGTGGGTCTGTTTAGGTTCTGAACTTAATTACAGGGTGTGACTTTCCCTCTAGGATGTGGCCTTTCTCCTGAAACACGTCCTTTCTAGGTTCTTCTATGTAAGGTGTGCAGGAAGACGCCTCCACTGTGGCCAGGGCAGAGCCCAATCATCTGCCAACTGGGCATAGCCTGGAAGACCATCATCCTTGTCTCAGCTCACAGCAGTGAGTCAAGCCTGCACAGGCCAGCTGTGCCCCAGGAAGCACCCCGAGACTCCACCAACATTCCTGGGCTACTACCATCACTGTACTAGATCCCTGCCCTAAAACTTTGCCTGTCATTATGTTTTCCTCATGCACCTCGAAGTCTGACTCTGTTCAGTTCAAGATCTGGTTCTTGGATCTTGACTTCTCACACTGTAGCACAGGGGTCTTCACACTCAAAAGGCACCTTTTAACTCTGTACCTGCTATCATCCAGCCCCCTGGGTGATGGTTGGAGTCTTCTTTAAGGGGCATTTCCATTTTATATTTCAAATACAAAGAGAATCCATAAGAAAATGTGAGGTAAGAAAACAGATCTCCAAACTCAAGAGGTTCCTGTTTAGTACTAGAAATAATTATGGCCTGGTTCAGGCCGGAAGGAGACTCTCTGGACATCAGTCACCCTAGGAACTCCCTTCTTTCAGTTTTTTGAATGTTGCTAAGCAGGTGAGAGGCGATGGGAGCTACAGGTGGAACACCCTGACCTGGAAACCGCCCTATTGCTAGCAGGGGCCATTCAGGACAATAGAAAGAACAGTGCTTTGGAGCCAGGAAGACCTGGTCCAAGACAGGTTCTACCTGCATTTGAGTCCTAAGCTGGTAACCCGATGCCTCTGAGCCTGTTTCTTCACAGGAAATAAAATGGGTAACACAGCCCATTCTGCATGGGTGTTCTGTGGATATGAATGTGGAGGGTGTGGATCGAAGCTTGTAACATGCGTGACGTTAAACAAGTACCCACATGAGTTGGCATTCTACCTCTCGGGAGTCTGTTTATGTCTTAGTCTTTGGGATATGCCAGGGGATTGATGGTTCCCTCCTCACCTTCTCTCCTGAGGAGCAGACAGCCATGGTTCACACACCACAGGCAGTTGGCAAGATGGCTTCACCAGCACACGCTGGGCTTAATTCACATACCATCCTTGGAACAAGGGGGACCCAGAAAGGGTTAGGGGTCCACTCTCTGTTCCTGCATGCTCTGTGGCTTTGGAGCCCTCAGGACAGTCACTCACCCTCCCTCTTAGTGTTTCACATTCTTCATCTGCCACCAATTGACTTTCGCATAGCACCAAGCAGTTACCAGACAAGAGCTGGGTGTGAGCTGGACAGGACCCCAGGTCCATAAAGGTGGGGTGCAGACGGTTCTTCCCACGCGCTCCCATGCTTTGCCGCTCTTACTGCGCCAGACCAAGCTCCAGGTCCTCATAGATTCTCGCCCTTTCAGTCTTGCACTGGACTACCCTCTGCCTCTGGTCTCCCACCAAGCCACTCTGTATTAGGGATGCTTGCTGTAGTTGTGAAGAAAATTCCATGCTCCTGGAGTGCACATTCTGCTGGGGAAAACGGAAAAGCGAGCACATGGTGCTGACGCTTTGTGGAAGTACAAAGAAGGAAACAGACGGAGTTGGAGGGGCCCAGGTTAAGTGTGTGTGTGCGTTCGTGTGTGTTACTAGGTGGATAGCCACCAGAAGAGGTCCCAGAAGGAGATATTTGATGGGGATGAAGGTCAAATAGGAAGGAAGACTTTTGGTAAGAGGAAGATACTGAGGCAGAAGCACGGCCAAACGATAATCAAGGAACAATGAGGCCACTAGAGCCCAAAGAAGACTGTAGATGGAGGCCAGGTCTACACCCGGGAGGCCACCATGTGGACAAGTGTCTTTATACCCGTGATACTGAATGATTGCTAGGGTTAACACGTAGAGAGATCCCCACCCCATTGGAGAGATCCCAAAGATGAATGAGGGTTTGTCTACCACGTGGGCAAGCTCCTGCCCACAACACACTGGATAGAGTGAGAGTCTGAATACCCACCATGGCTACATCAAGCTACCACCAGTCACAGAGGAGGTAGCAGATGCCACCAGGTGAGCTGGTGCTGGTCACTGTTGAGCATATTCGTTAATTGCTCTGGGGTCAGAGAAATCCAAACCGCTTACGCTCTCTACCCTCCATCATAATTTCTAAGGGCAACCGAAGTCAACTTAGACATCTTTATTTTGCCAAATACCCACTTCTTGGATGGAGCCAAAGGCTGTTTTAAAGGGCTATGTAGCCACACTAAGGTTAATGTTCATCTCACCACTCAAACTACTCAGCGAAGCTTGCTCTGGTTCCGTTTATGTGCTATGTGCTAAAGCACCTTTCCCTCTTGGGTCAGGGTGCAGCTCAGGGGTAGAGCACTTGTCTGTCAAGTACAAAGCCCCAGACTCCACCTCCTATGCCTCAAACCATGCTGTTGATTTGTAGGCTCCTTCAACTAAGTCTTTTGAGGCAGCCAGCACAGATAATGCTCCCCTTCAGAAGGAGAGACTCAGAGCTTAGACTGAATAGAGTGTTCTAGAACTGCAGCCATGCTGTCTTAGTTAGCACCCTATTAATCACGGGAAAAGTCTGGATGATAAACTGTTAGATGCTAAGGAAGAGGAAGGGCATGGCTCTCACAATGCATACATTTTGTTAGACTCACATAGAAGGAAAGGCTAGGAGAGAGAGAGGTGGGGAAGAAAGGAAAGAAGAAAGGAAGGAAGGGAAGAAAGAGAAGAAAAGGATTGAGGTGGGGGCTGGAGAGATGGCTCAGTGGTTAAGAACACTGACTGCTCTTCCAGACAACATAGGTTCAATTCCCATCACCTGCCTGGTGTCTCACAACCATCTGTAATCCATTTCCAGGATATTCAATGCCCTTTGACCCCACATGTGGTGC
This sequence comes from Rattus rattus, assembly GCF_011064425.1. Taxonomy (NCBI): domain Eukaryota; kingdom Metazoa; phylum Chordata; class Mammalia; order Rodentia; family Muridae; genus Rattus; species Rattus rattus. Next base: position 67,622,962 of record NC_046165.1, read on the forward strand.
ACATAAACCCATGAGGGTATTCATAAAGTACATACACATACAAATAAATATTTTTAAAAGGGAAGAGAAGAGTATGGTCGCAGTTACTTCACCTCAAGAGCATGTACATTGACCATGTAGGATGAGAGCTTATCGGTGACACATTTTCTGACACTCAAGTGCTAGATTGATTCTGTTTTGCTTCATGTATCATTTGTGGCTTTTGCTTTCCTCCATCTCCATTACAGTAAAGAAATTGTGGAAATATGGTCAATTCAACATATTTTTTAAATCACTATTTTTCCCCTAGTCTCATCAAAATGTTCATAGAATTATCTGGGAGAGGTGTAAATCCCTATGGATAGAGTAGAGCTAAGACTAGACAACAGGAGAGAGAGAGAGAGACAGAGAGAGAGACAGAGACAGAGAGAGACAGAGAGAGACAGAGACAGAGAGAGACAGAGAGAGACAGAGACAGAGAGAGACAGAGAGAGAGAGAGAGAATGAGAATCACAAAATGGGAGTGAACGGCAGATGGCTGAGTGGCGGCCATCTCAACAGACCCCAGCAACTGCAGCCTCATCTTCATGTGTGGTCAACCCATGCTGCCTACAGGACCCTGTGGGAGTGGGAACCTCTAAGGACAAACGTGGGCAGGGCTGAGATGAGGACTGTTCAGGAGTCTGTGAGGAGTGACAGGACCGCAGCCACTAGGCAGGAGATGGCTCTTCTCTGCTGATGGAGACAGTAGTGGGCTCTTTGGTGTGGGTGGACCTAAGAGCCTCTGGCCTTGAGAATATACATACAATAGTCTTGAAAACACAAGTTCAGTGACTCTAGACCCTGAACAATGAGAAACCTGACCTTAGTGAGGTACCAGGTTCCCACCAATCCTTCTGGAAGGAAGTCTGTCCATCTGTGCCCTACGTGTGATCATCCCAACCAGGCTTTTAACTCTATTTCCCTCAGCATTGGTAGTAAACTGGATCTCTGAGGAATGCTTTTAAGAAGAGATAAAGCAAACCAAAGGGAGTGGAAAGAGGGAGGGAAGGAAGGGAAAGAGGACAAGATATCATTTTTCAGGAAATAAAAAAAAAAGTTATGAAAATGGGGGAGAGAAGGTAATCAAAGTATCAAGGTAACACCCACAAAAGTGTAAAACTAGGAAATCAAAGTATGACAGTCGCAGTTTATGAAATAAACAGAGGATTGATGTCACAGGTGTCAGAACACAGCCTCTCCATGGATGCCCGGAAGCTCCAAAGCCTGACAAAAATCAAGGGTTCATTTTGTTTTGCTGTTTGCTTGTTTGTTTGTTTTTGTTTCTTTGGAATGTGAAGTTCTAATGACAATACAAGTAACGGAAGTGAGGGCAGCTGAAATTCAGAAGGGGCGATGTGATTTGGAAATTGAATGTCCCTCGATGGTCTGTATTTTAAATTTTGGACTTCAGTGTAGTGCCCTGAGAGATGGTGGGACTTTCAGAAGGCAGGGCCTTGTAGCTCTGAGGATCCATTGGGGAGGGAGGCTGAGGGGCACTGCTCCATCATATTTTGCCCCATTGCACTCTCCCCACCATTGCCATCCTGCACTCCAGTCATACAACAGCAATGGGGCCAGAGGTTACAGACTGGAACTTCCAGTTCCAGGAGCTAAGAAACCTTTTCTCTTTGTAACCTAATTATTGCAGGCACGTCATCGTAGTAACATGAAGTGAACACAGCATTGCAGAGCACATGTGTGAGTGGTGGCTTTCTCAGTCTGATTACCTGGGCAGTGATGCTGGGGTGGGCTCCCCCCAGTGCAGCTTTCAGCACCAAGGGGATTACTGGACTGGACTGGACTGGACTGGACTGGACTGATGGATCTGTGGGTCCCTCACAAGGTGGAAGCAAAGACTAAAACATAGCCTCAGCAGCTTAGTAATAAAAGAAGCCCCGAGCTCAGAGTCAAGCTGTGAGCACCTCTGTCCTTTCCTTCAGATCTCTAGAGAAGTCACTCTGAGATCACTGTTAACCACAAAGCTGACCAGAGATGGGTTCAGTGGAGTGTGCATGTAATACCAGCACTGTGTGGGAGGGGGTGTCAAGGCAGGAGGACCTTAAGTTTGAGACCAACCAGGACTACATGCTGACACTCTTGTCTACAAATAAAATAAATAAATTCAGAAAAGATCAATGGCCCAACCAGAAGACATCCTCCCTCCCCCAAAAGCTATACAACTCTCAGAGGAAAACATGGAGAAAAGTTAATGACCCTGAATTTGATGATTAATTAGATAAGACTCAAACACAGATAATTATAATAAAAACATGTAAATTATACCTCATTAAACCTGGGAAACTTTATGCACCAAGGGCAATATCAAGAATAAAAGACAGTACAGAAAACAGGGGAAGACATTTGCAAGTCCTCTCTCTGATGGTCTGTGATGGACAATCCTAACTTCTGTAACTCAAGAAGAACAGCAATGAAACCAATCTAGGACTACGCAGTGTGCTTGTGTAGACATGTCTCCCGAACGTTAGACAAAGGAGTGATGGGAAGATATACGGTGCCACTCATGGTTAGGGAAATGAAGCCCAGAAGCCCACGGGAAACCATGTTCACACACAGGATGACTGTACTCAGAACAGTACTCATGGGCAGCAAAGGCTGGGGACAATCAGAACCCTAGTGCACTGGGTGTCACCGCCATTCGAGAGAGTTCCGTGATCCCTTAAAAAGCTATACAAAAAATTACTACCAGTTGAGCCAGCAATTCCAGTCCTCGGTTGATTCATAGCAGAAAACAGATGCAAACATCTCCTTGTATGTGAGTGTTTATAGCAACATTAAGCCCAGAAGAGAAGGACAACCCCAGAATCCATGAACAGGTGTGTTCAAACAAAATCTCTCAGTCTCTCTCCCCCACTCCACTCTGTGTGTGTGCATTTATTTGTGTGTGTGTGTGTGTGTGTGTGTATGTGTGTGTGTATGTGTATGTGTGTGTGTGTATGTGTGCGTGTATGGTGTATGTGGTATGTGTGTGTGCATGTGTATGTGGTGTGTGTGTGTGTGTGTGTGTATGGTGTATGTGTGTGTGTGTGTGTGTGCGTGTGTATGGTGTGTGTGTGTGTGTGTGTGTGTGTATGTGGTGTGTGTGTGTGTGTGTGTGGTGTATGTGGTGTGTGTGTGTGTGTGCGTGTGTATGGTGTGTGTGTGTGTGTGTGTGTGTGTGGTGTGTGTGGTGTGTGTGTGTGTGTGTGTGTGTGTGTGTGTGTGTGTGTGTGTGTGTGTGTGTGTGTGTGTGTGTGTGTCTGTGTGTGTACATGACCATCAGGGATATTTGGACCATTACTCGGGAATGACATTTGAAACATATTACAATGTGTTGAGTGACCCTGTGCTAAGTGACAAAAGCCAGGCGTTACTCTACTGTCAGGAAGGTTGTCAAAGACTGAGAAAGGATGAGAATGGGGTGTGGGAAAGGCATGGGGGAATCTGCCCAGAGTTTCAGAGGGATTGTGGTCATCGTGACCTTACTTTCTAGCCTCCAGAACTGTCTGAGTTGTTCTAAGCCGCGTAGCTTGGGTTCCTTCCTATAGCAGCTCTGGGACGCTCATACTTACTTTCTTAATTGGCAATGCTCACTTCCTGAACTGTGCCTGGAGCAGCCATAGAACAGCTACAAGTCTGATGGATCTGGTGGACACTGGCCTTCCCCTTCTCAGTCAGCACAGACTTCGTCACAGCACAGAGTCTTTTGCTGAAAGAGGTCTTCACGTCCTGAGATTAGCACAGGTGTGGCCAGATGCACCCATAATCCCAGCACCAGAGACGGAAGAACAAGAATCCGGAGTTCAAGGCAAGCCCCAGAAACAGAGAATTCAGATCCAGTCTAGACTGCATAAGACCTTGTCTCCATAAATAAGTAAGTAAACAAACTCTAAATCAGAGAGCTTTGGGGCCCAACCAAGTAGAAAGAAGCGTTTTCTTCATCCCTGGTTAATCCCCTGTGCAGGGCCCAGAGTACTCTTTCAGATTGGTTTTTCTCCATTTCCTGGGGTCCACTCAGATCAGATCCCCGTGTTTTCCGTACAAAGGCTCCCATCCAGCCCCTTTCCAACATGGTAGCCCATTGCCCAATCAGCGCTCATCTGACCTTTGTTTATCCTGTTCTCTGGTAAGCAGGCCTCTGCCTGGAGCTAAATCAGCAGCCGAAGGTAGACACGGTTTTGCTGAAAGTATCCCACGGTACTTCTGAGCCAGAAGGGCAGTCTCTCTTGGAGGCGCTGCCAAAGCACTGGACTTACCTAGAGAACTGAGACCTAAGGGGCCATGTGGCCCATCCATCTGACCTGCTGACCTCTGCCTTTGCACTGGCCTTTCCCTCCCAGCTCAGCCACCCACCAGCTCTGTCAGATCTTGATCTTGTCAGCATGTCACTGCTCCGGCCTGTTCCACCTCCAGGATCTCCTATTAGGAAGGGCCACTCCTGGGAGGAACTTCTACCCTCCCTCTTACTCACAGCCCAGGAGCACGATCTCCTCAGGCAGCTGCTCCTTAACTCGCTCTCCTACCCCTGTGGTACCTTCCCTTACAGATGGCCATCATCGCCACTCCCCACTCAGACGGAGAAGCCATGAGTTAAAGCTACTCAGTGTGAGTTCACCCTAATTGCATTTAAATTACAGTTCTAGGTAGTTCGGTTTAGGAATTCAGATGATGCTATTTTGTGTGTGTGTTGTGTGATGTGCACCGTACGTGAGTGAAATAATGAACAACTCAAATGGGAGAGAGTGTGGTTAATCACCACAGTGCCCGTGGAAGGTTTGTGGCACTGACTGCTAGGAAGGAGGAAACCGAGCATCGGGTGTCTAGGGGAGGAGTTTGGGAAGTTTGCTAAAGACCTCCAGGTTTCTCACACTAATGGAAGTTTCCAGAAGACAGCAGGGCAAGAGTGGACTCTAATAGTGACTTACACCTTGTGTCAAAGGAAAGGATAGAACAGAAGAGCATGCCACACCCCAATAAAGGGAGCCTGGGGAGCAAACACAGACGCACAGACGGGGACTGCATTCACCCCAGCTCTGAGACAACGACTCTCAAACTTAATTTTTCAAGTAGCAGAATTTTCCTCCAATCAAAAAACAAAGGAAAGTGAAACTCTGATTAGTGCTAAGGTCAGAGCTTTGAAGCCTCGTCATTCAAACCCATGGATTCTGGAACGGATTCCAAAGTTGCTTATTAAAACTATGAGGAGAGGGGTGGCTGGGAAGCCCCACGCCTGGGAAAACTGTTCTCTCCAAAGCCACCATTCTCAGCCATCCTGACTGGCCACCCACTGAGTATAGTTGTAGAAGTATTTGTGGTAAACTACCTGGACAGCTGCATGCTGTCGCAATGTCTACTAGAGAGCTGAACTTAGGATACCTCTCTATTTGACTTTCCCTCTCCTGAAATGTGCACAGGTCACACCTGTTGTTTACTCTTAACTTGCCCACTCAGACACCCAGGTTTGGGAGCATCTGTGTGGCTCTCTGTACTGTCTCTCTTCATTATTCATTCATTCAATCAGTATTTAGTAAACAATTACCAATTATGTCTATAGGTGCACATGCAATGAGGAAACAGTTGAATTGGGTAGAGTCTGTGCTCCAAAATGCTCGTAGTCTAATGAGGAGATTAGAGAATGACACATGTGAAAAGCACAGGACTAGACCAACACCCAGGACACCAGAGGATCCTCCTGGAGAGAGTGCATACATTAGCCTAGTTCAGTGAGCCGAAGACACAGTCCGGAGAGGGGGAACTGATGTGAATTTTTAAAAGATTAACGAGTTAAGCTAAATTCAATTGATGCAGTAGAGAGACAGGCAAAGTTCAGACTGGAAAATTTTGTGCTTTACTCCTGTTGCACCGATCTAACTTTTCCAAACAACAAGTATGTCATGGGTAATGTTAACTGTCAGCTTGACATAGTCTAGAAGTCACCTGGGAGATGGACCAGTGGGAATGCCTGCTATAGGGGTTAGTTTTGTATCAACTTGACAGAAATTAGAGCCATCAGTTAGAAGGGAGCCTCGACTGAGAAAATGCTTCCATAAGATTAGGCTGTAGGCAAAACTAGAGGGCAATTTTAGTTAGTGATTGATGGGGAGGGCCCAGCCCATTGTGGGTGGGGCTATCCCTGAGCTGGTGGCCCTGGGTTCTATAAGAAAGTGAGCTGAGCAAATCATGGGGAGCACCCCTTGATGGCTCTGCCTTAGTTCCTGCTTCTAGGTTCCTGCCTTACAGTGAGTTCCTGCCCTCACTGTTTTTAATAATGAACTCTTATATGGAATTGTGAGTGAACTAAGCTCTTTAATCCCCAATTTGCTTTGGTCATGGTGTTTCATCACAGCAATAGGAACACTAACCAAAACATCTGGAAGGATTATCTTAATTACACTAATTAATGTGGAAAGACCCGCCTACTGTGGGTGGCACATTTCCTTGGGCAGGATATCCAGGAGAAAATGGACAGAGTGCTAGCATGCATTCATTCACTGCTTGGCTGTGGATGTAACGTAAGCAGCTCCCTCCAGATCCTGCTGCTGTGACTTTCTGCCACAAAAGACCGTAACCTGTAAGCCATATAAAAACCTTTCTCCCTTAAGTTGCTAAGGTGGTTTGAATGAGATGTCTTTCCATTGCCTTGAGCATTTGAACACTTGGTCTTTGGCAGATGGCACTGTTTGGGAAGGCTTAGAAGGTGTGGCCTTACTGAAGGAAGCATGTCACTGGGAGCAGGTTCTGAGGTTTCAAAAGCCATGTACCACTCCCAGTTCACTCTCTGCTTTCTTGGTGAAGTTTAAGATGTGAGCTCTCAGCTATTCCTGCCTCGGTGCCTGCTGCCTGCTGCTAAGATTTCCTGCCACGTGGCCTTTGTCCCTCTGGAACTAACCATGAGCCCATCTTATCACAGCAATAGTAACTGATGGAGTTGGTTTTACCAGGGTATGTGTCTTATCGTAGCAACAGGAAAAGACACCGGGGCGTGAAGAGACACAAAGAAGTGACCGTGGTTGTTACACTCACCACAGAAGAGTAGCACGGTGGGTGGTGCAGATGAACGGTTGAGCACACAGCTTCTGGTGGCCACACAAATCTGCCATGTGCTAAAACTCAAGGTACTGCATGTCTCAAAGCATTTACTGCATAGTCGTTGAAATAATTAGGAATGAAATAACTCAAAACTATATCGCCGTTTCTCAGGAATTGTAACTAGCTTATCCTGGGTCAACAGTTCAACACATCGGGAGGGTGTTTCCATGTGGGGTCTTTTGCTTGGCTGCAGTTGTTTGTCAGTTTTCTAAAGCATTTATTATGCCACCAGGTTACAATGTATGGTCAGTTCAGGGTGCCCACTGTCTTTTAATTGGACCTACAATGGTGTACTGCAAAGTTTGACTCCCAGTTAGGTTGATCAATTTCATCTTTTCAGCTTTATATCACATTGAAAAATAATGTGATAAAATAAGCAGATAAAAGGATAGTTATGAACATTTGGCATTTACTGTAAGTATTATACTTCTTCATCAACAAACTTTCAAGTGTAATCTCTTATGCTGAATAATTTTTTTGAGACACGATCTCGTTATGTAGTCCTAAAACTTGCTATGTAAAACTTGCTGGCTTTGAACTACCAGAGATCCACCTGCTTCTGCCTCCCTAGTGCTGGGATTACAGGCACACATCATCAGGTCTGGGTCCTGCTAAATGATTTATTTTATTTTGTTATTTTATGAGTATGAGTGTTTCTGCTCTCATGCATGTCTGTATACCATGTGTACACCTGGAACCCACAGAGGCCAGATGAAGGTGTTGAGCCCTCTGGAATGGGGTACTGACAATTGTGGGTTGCTATGTGGGTGCTGGGAGGGAGTCAAACCCAGGTCCTCTGGAAGAGCAGCCAGTGTTCTTACCAGCTGAGCCATCCCTCCAGCTCTGATGATTTTAATAAGTGTTTATAGTTATAAAAATATTACAATTTTTATTTTCTCTTGATTTTAATTTATTTTAAAATTAATTAGACTAGCTATTTTTGAGACAGGGTTTTACATAGCCCAGGCCAGGCGGTCTCAGTCTTCTTGGGCCTGCTTTCTGAATGCTGCGACCCCAGGTATATGCCGCATATATATCCTGCTTAATTGAATTTCTTAGTATCAAGAACAAATACTGAAAAAACCGAAAGTTTCAAAAGATAACATTTATAAAAGTGTACAAATACGAAGTGTCCAGTTCTTATTACATATGTGCCAATATAGAACCCACAAATAACGACATACCTGTGTCTGAGAATGAGCCTAGTTAAAGACATTCAAGGCCTCTATACAGGCACTGTATAACAGTACTGGCAGAAAGTACAGAGATTAACGAAGGCCTGGCGAGCAGGGTTGAAAAGGGTTAAGTCTTGGCTGCAGCGTCTTCCGGAAAATTATAGTTATTCAGTTTGTTTCCACTGACTGAGGAAAACACGCATGCGGCCCAGCTGTTGTTCGGTTCTGCACCCGTCCAAGATGCATCTTCAGATTCTGTGGTGCGGATCTTCCGGCGCCGTACAAACGCCCATCCAAGGAGTTCCTCAATGCGTTACAAAAATTTCCAGAACCTGAAAATCATGAATTAATCTTGGAAGCTCCAAACCAACCACCGAAGAAAATTCGTCTGCACGAAGATGGGGTTGATAATTTGAGTGAGGATGGAGAGGCCGGAGTCTCTGTTACGGAAGACAAAAAACATGGCGGCCATGGAGCCTTCGAATCTGAGCGTGCGCAGTGTTTGCTTAGGAATTCTTCAGGGATTCTGTGAGCAGGGGTTTATTTCAGAGGTAAACATCCATTTCTCAGCAGAGCTGTGACGATAGGTAGGGTCAGCTGTAAAGCTTAGCAGTCTTAGACACACCATTCCTGAACACCACCGTTCATGCCTGCTTGTTTCATTCCAGGGGGTCACTAACATCTCTTCATTAAAAAAGGCCAACTATTCTGAAATCGTTGTATCAACATACTGCAGAATTAATAAAAACTGTCTGAACCCAGAGTATTGTCTTGAAACTACCAGTTGTGCAAGGTTCAGAGTCAACAACAAACAAACAAACAAAAAAAACAAAACAAAGGTCTGGTGAGATGGCTCAGTATAGCTGAGCCTGATGACCCGGGACCCACATCATAGAGAGAACCCAGCTTCCGTATGTGCATAGTGGCATGCATTCACCCACACGCATATACAAAGTAAATAAGTAAAATGTGGCGAGAGAGAGAGAGAGAGAGAGAGAGAGAGAGAGAGAGAGAAATCTAAATAGACAGAAGAGTGTATTGTGTACACGATTGAACAACTATCATAAAAATGTCCTCAGAGTAAGCCAGTGCAATTCCAAGAAGAATCCCAAAGGCCTGGATGTACAGCTCAGTAGCAGAGCGTTTGGCTAATACACACAAGCCCTAGGTTTAATCCCTAGTATGGTATGGAGGTTGGGGGGAGAGAAAGGTCATACAATTCTCTTTCTCTCTCCAGGGGAGGGTGTGTGTGTGTGTGTGTGTGTGTGTGTGTGTGTGTGTGTGTGTGTGTGCACATGTACTTGTGCATAGCTATACTCACCTATATAAGGCCAAACAAAGGTTGATGTTGGGATACCTTTCCTCGATCACTTTTCTGCCTTAAGTTTTGGAGACGAGATGTGTCACTGAACCTGAAGTGTGTGGTTTACACTAGACAGGTTGGCTAGTGAGCCTCTGGCGTCTGCTACCTCTGCCTTCCAGTGCTGGGGTTCTAGGTGCACACTGTCCTGCACGGCTTTTACATGGATGCTGGGGATCAGAACCTGGGTCCTCGTGCATAACAAGCACTGAGCCACCTCCCCAGCCTGGTTATGTATTTATCTGTCAGGTGTGCCACTGCACGCTTGCGACCCCAGCAGCATCCTGGAGGCAGAAGCAGGAGGATCAAGAGTTGGAGGTTGGTTTGAGCTACGTAGCAAGACCCTGCCTCAAAAGCAAAAGCAAAACAAATAAAAACAAACAACCCCCCAAACAAAAACAAACAAACAAAATCCCTACACTAGAAAAACAGTAGGTATGACTCAGAAATTAAGCATTTTCCTGTCGTGCACAAAGGCTTGGGATCCACCCCAGAACCTCCACAGCACTAGCTACACACATACACGTGGGAAATCACAATAGATTATTTACTGTTCTGTTTATTGTTTATCTATTTGTTCATTTGTTTTGAGATATTCTCTTTCTCTCTCTCTCTCTCTCTCTCTCTCTCTCTCTCACACACACACACACACACACACACACACACACACACACACACTCTGAATGGGGGTGGAGGAAACACAGAGCTGTGGGTCAAAGGGTACAAAGTTCAATTTAGATTCTAAAGTTGGGCACTGAGGTGCAGGGTCGTCATCCCAGTATCCAGGAGACTAAGCAGATAGATGGTGAGTTTGAGACCAGCCTGGCCACTTGTACAGTGACTTCCCGGCCGAACCATACTACATAGTCTGACCTTGTCCCAGAAACAACCCAAAAGGTCCTGTAGGCCTAACGGTGACAGAGTTGACTTGGCTGATTACACTTGAAATCTGCTAGGACCCTGTGCATCCCCACACGGGCCACCTATGTGAGGTGACGGCCACACATAGGTTGACTGTGATGATCCCCCCGTGATGGGTGCATGTATAAACACATCAAGTTATTCACCCCGAAGAGATACAGTTTTTGTTTGTTGGCTGTATATCAACAAAGGTGAAAAAAAACTTTGTGTGGAAATGCAACGTGCTAAGAATAACCAAGACTGTAAAGGCTAACCAGAGAGAACTTGTTCTTCCAGTCAGTGTTGGCACAGGCTGGTGAGCCACCAATGGAACAGAACACAGCCCACAAGACACGAGTGCACAGCAATTGCATCACCTACGACCAAGGGGCTGCAGATAATCTTTGGGGTGTGTGTGTGTGTGTGTGTGTGTGTGTGTGTGTGTGTGCGTGTGTACATGTGCATGTGTGTATGTGTGTGAGTTTGAGGTACTTAGATGACTCTCTTAATGAGAATAAAATGAACCCTTCCTCATCGTTAAGCAAAAATCATTCTATGTGAACTTCAGTTTTAACGTGAAGAGCAAGAGGACCCAAAACTGAGGGAAGATGCTGTTGAACTCTGTGGGGGGAGCCTCTCGCACACCAGCGAGCGCCCTGCCACTGAGCTTCATCAGCTTCCCTGGGATTTTAATATTGAGTGCAGTATTACTTATGGCTTAGCAGAAATCTGTCCCCTCTCTTATGGCTTGCATGCACAATGTCCCTCAAATGTGTCCTCCTGCCCATGGTGCTGTTTTGGATGGTACTGGAAATCTCAGGAGGTATCAGCCCTGCTGGTGTAAGCAGGTCACCAGGGGTGTTGTGCCAGTCCCCTCTCCTCCCTCCTCTCATCCTCTGTATCCAATCCCCTATGAAGTGAATGGCTGTCTTCTGCCAAATGTCATGATGTTCCACCCAAGCACATGGGGCCAAGTGATTTTGTACTAGAATCTGAGCTAAAACAAATAACACCCTCCTTTCTTTTAGTCACAGGTTTGCAAAAGAAGGCAACGCATTCATAATTCTAGAGGCTGGGCATCCAAGATCAAGGTGTGGGCAGAACTGTTTCCTCAGGAGGCCTCTGCCTGCCTTGCAGATGCCCAGTCCCTTCTGTGTCCTTGTGGGATCCTTCCCAAGTGTATGCCCCTGGGTTCTCTTCCTACCTCATGATCCTCTTACAGAGACACCACTCAGGTTAGACTCCATCCCCACGGCCCCGTTTCAATGTCATCTCCCTTTGTAAGCCCTGTCTCCAAATACAGTCACGTTTTGAGGTATTGAACTGTACAGCTTTAATTACAAATCTGGAAGGACACCACTCAGCCCATAACTCCATCTCCTCTGTCCCCCAAATTCATATTTAGCATTCTCACCTGCTAAATGAGTTACCTCATCCCAATAGGCCCAAAGTCTTAACCCATGCCCAAACCACTCCAAGTCCCAAGTCCACACAGTATCACATCATCAGGTATAGGTGGACCGCGTAGAAGGAAATCTGCTCTCTGGCTGTGAACTTGCAAAACCAGGTTTGTTGCATGTTTCCAAGAGACCATGCTAAGGCAGGCAAGGGGCAGACAAAAGAGAGAGCTCAAAGGAAGGGAAATGAGCTTTGCTCTGGAGCAGAAGCCTCACCTCACCGTTGGGGCCCACTAAGCGGCAGGGTAGGGTACCCCTTTTGCCTGGAGCAGCATCCGCCCCTGAAGACTGCAAGTGTTTGTCTTTGGTTTGTATGTTTTTCCATTCATATGGTTTGCATATTTTTTTAAGCTGGCAGGATCTACGGGACAAAGTTCCAGTACAGTTTGGGGATCTATGAGTTGCTAAGAATTAGGCCCATGCATGGTAAGAGGTAAAAGGCTGATCTTGTCCAGAGCAGTGCCTGGACTGAAACCACAGCCCATTCCTGGCTTCCAGCTTCAAAGGAAACAATTCTTTATTATGGAAAGATGACTAGCGACTGGGCTGTCGCTGAGCTGCAGGATGCTAAGGTTCTTGGTTAGACCCCCAACACCACAATTAAAGAATACAATTTTAAAATTACTCTACGTTTAGAAGTAAAATAGAGCTTGACTTTTAACTGACACTGTGCATAGGGACGCTTCCAGATGTACTGAGTGCTCTAAGCACAAAGACCAAGGCACAAAAATCAAAATGAAATTGTTAGTAAAAAAAATAAATAAAAAGTTTTTCTAACTTTGAAGTTTTAAATGGCTTCATTAGTTTAACACCAAAAATCAAAATTTTGAAAAGTAAGTTTTTTGTTTTTATTTTAGAGATCTGGGGGGAGCCTACGAAACCAGCATATATACTCAAGATGTAACTGAGGCACAGTTAAATAATTTATTCCAGTTATGAATCTCAGTTCATATAAACAGTTTGCACCAATTTAAAACAAAAGTGAAAATTAAAAAGTAATAAAGAATAACAAAGAGCCAATCGACCTCTGCGATAGGTCAATCTTGTTAAAATTTTGAGATTTCAACTAAAAAATGAGACATTGCATTTCTAGACAGATTGGTGGTGCACACGTTTAATCTGAAGCACACACTTGGGCTGCAGAGGCAGGTGGATCTCTGTGAGTGTGAGGGCAGCCTGACCTACATAGCAAACTCCAGGTCAGCCGGGGCTACATTGTAGCCTCCTCTCAAAGCACAAAACGTAAGACATTGTTTCTATTGATCACACCAGGCTAGAGAGAGAAGGTAAGTCATCATTCCTAGGTCAATGGGAAATCTAAGAAAACAGGACGGAATCTGAGGAAGTAGAAAGCTAGCACTACCACTTGGGAGAACAATTTAAAATATCCAACAGGAAAAAAAATTAATCAAACAAACAAAAATAAAGAAAAAAAAAGCCTAATCCAGACATGGTAGCTCACATCTGTAATTCCAACACTCAGGTGTCAGGGGCAAGAAAACTGCACAGAATTAGGGACCAGAACTGGACTTCAGAATAAAACCCTGTCACAGAGACAATAAAAATAAGTAAATGAACAATGAACAGTCTCTCTGCTTCTAGTACCTGTGGTGGTTTAACAAGAATGGCCCCTTAGGCTTATATATTTGAGTGCTTAGTTGTCAGGAGTGGCACTATTTGAGAAGGATTAGGAGGTGTGGCCTTTATTGGAGGAACTGTGTCACTGGAGGTGGGCTTGAATGATTCAAAAAGTTCACACCAGGCCCGTAGAGATAATCTATTATTTACTGTATATAAGCATCACCTGTCAATAAAACACACACACACACACACACACACACACACACACACACACACACAAAAAAACAACTTAGGGCCAATGAGCTGAGGCAGAAAATAGGAGGTGGGACATCCAACAGAGAGAGAGAATTCTGGGAAATAGGGAGAGGTGTGGGGGATTCACCAGGAAATGCTGAAGAGATGGACATAAACTAGAAGGGAACTGAACCCAGGTTGGAATAAAAGGGATAATAAGTTAAGAGCAAGTCAGAGAAGAAGTTTGAGATTAGCTGGGTTTACACATCGAGTTCCATGCCAACCAGAAAATCATATTAAGACTCTACCTCAAAAAAAGTTGTGTGTGTGTGTGTGTGTGTGTGTGTGTGTATGTGTGTGTGTGTGTGTGTGTGCGCGCGTGCTCATGCACACGCATGTATTCATGTACAGGTCAAAGGATAACATAAGATTCTTTCTTACTATGTGACCCCAGAGATTAAACTCAGGTTTTCAAGCTTGATAGCTGAGTCATCTCTCCAGATGGTATGTTTTTTTTAGTATAATGTGTGAATATTTCTATGCCATGGAAATATTTTCCAAGACTAGAAATGTAAATGACCATGGCCATGTTTCTGTTTGCTTTAAAGTTTAGAGGAGAGGTGGGTGCAGCTAAGCAGTAGGGTGCTTACTTAGCTGTAGTAAGACTTACACTTACATGAGGCTGTGCTCATCCCCAGTGTCGCAAGGGGGGCCAACATTTTTAATGAGAGAAACTCGTAACATCTTTAGAGAGCATTAGAACTATTATGGTTTGTATATGCTTGGCCCAGGGAGTGGCACTATTAGGAGGTGTGGCTGCATTGGAGTAGGTGGGTCACTGTGGGTGTGGACTTTAAAACCCTTGTCCTAGCTGCCTTTGGAACAAGAAGCAGAACTCTCGGCTCCTCCAGCCCCATGTCTGCCTGGACACTGCCACCTTGATGATAATAATGGACTGAACCTCTGAACCTGTAAGCCAGCCCCAATTAAATGTTGTCTTTTATAAGAGTTGCCTTGGTCCTGGTGTCTGCTCACAGCAGTAAAACCCTGATTAAGACAAGGGGCATCCAGAAGAGTCTATGAGGAGCACAGTAAAGCTAGCTGCTCAAGAGGCAGAGGCAGAAGGATCTCTGTGAGTTCCCGGCTAATCTGGTCTACATAGCAAACTCCAAGACAGTCAGAGCTACACAGAAAAAGTCTGTGTCAAAAAACAAGAAACCAACCAACAAATAAGAACCTAATTAAGTCTGGTGGCGATAAGAAACTAGCATAGGAGGCCTCTATAAAATTGGCTGCGAGAGGAAACCATGTCTGGTGGTTGTTTGCAGGTCTGCAGTGGCTAAGGACTATGGCCAAAAGTCTCAGACCAAGGATATCCTTGAAGAGTACTTCAAATGCAAGAAATGAACAAATAAAAGATTTGGCTCATTCAAAAACAAAACAACAGAAGTCAAGGAGACGGCAGTTGTCAAATGATTTGCCACTTTGACATGGGTTGGATCCTCAGGACCCACCCACATTAAAGTTGGTGTGCCCCCATTATCCATTCCCTGGGGAGACACAGTCTAACTGAATCAATGAAGTCCAGATTCAGGGCAAGACCCTGCCTCAAAAAACAAGGCAAATGGCTGCAGAGGAACAGCACCTGACATTGACCTCTGGCTTCCATGCACATGCACATCAGTGCACGAACACAGCACACAAACACCAGGGTTCCGAGAGCAGGCAGTCCTCTCTCAAAAGGCAAATGGATCAAGACAGTCGCAAGAAGAAAACGAAAGAGAAACCACCCTGTACACTAAACTAAACAGGGAGAAATGCAAGCTTGACCTGGGCTATCTCTGTCAACACCTCTAAGAAGGAAGCATACTGGCATAAAGGAAGTAACTCAAAGATGAAAACAGCTGGGTCAAAATACATTGTAACATTAAACATTGTACAAAATGCATTGTAACAAAATACATTAAACATTAAGAAAACAGCCAGCTACAGTTGCCCGCAATTTAGCTTAGAGCAGTGGTTCTCAGCTGTGTGAGAGGAGCCCCTGGGGAACTTCCAAACCCTTTCTTACGCCCTGCTCTAGTAACTCTGAATCTGGAACAAAAGTTTCAGGTTCAGGACAGAAATAACTCAAGCAAAGGAAGAAAGACTGGCACAAAAATCAACATGCCAAAGGGTCAGAATACAGACACATCCACCTTAGCCCTAAGCAAATGGGTAAAAATAATAATAATAAAAATCCAAGAATGAAATAAAAATAAATGACAGCTAGAAGGTGGTAATTTGTATTACAAGGTGTTGATATTACTAATTTGTAAAAATTATATGCCTTGTTTTTCCTGTCTAAAGATAGACAGAGGATAGGAACACCAGCTTCCAGCAGAACACGGTCAATGGCAATAAAAATGAGAAAAAACAGCCAGTGTAACTGCTTCCCTAGTTAAAACTGCCAAAATTTTAAATTAGCAAGAAATTAATCAAATGAAAAACTGAGACTAATAACAAAAGCCTTACAAAATCATCTTTTAAACCTGAAATGGATACAAACACATCTTTCCGTGCCAGGAAAATCATCGTGGGCTATTTGTAGCAGGAATATAGCAAACCTAGGCAGTACTCCTGAAAACAAAGATGTGGGAAAGAAAGTTGTGACACTGTCACAAAATTAGACACCACTCAGGCCTGAAAATTGATTTTCAAAGTATCTTCCAGTAGAAAAGTGTCCTGTGTTATTAAATTTAAACAGAAAGAAAGGGCTGGAAGTGATGTCACATGACTTGTATCCCAGCATTCCAGGGGCAGTGGCAAGGGTTGTGAGTTCCAGGCCAGTCAGGGATACATAGTGAGACCATGTCTCAAAAACAAAAATAAAAGCAATATTGTAATATCATAACAAAGAAATCCAAAGCCAGGTGGTGATGATGCACACCTTTGATCCCAGCACTCAGCAAGCAGAGGCAGGCAGATCTCTGTGAGTTTGAGGTCAGCCTGGTCTACAGAGTGAGTTCCAGGACATCTAGAGCTACACAGTGAAACTCTGTCTCGAAAAACCTAAAAACAAACAAACAAACAAAAATTCAAAATTTTGGTAAACTGCGTCTCAGAGAAAAGAATGACAAGAAATATAACATTCCAACATGAACCAACCCAAGGACCACAGTGAGACATCTGTAAAAACAGGGAGGGACACAGGGGAAGAAAGTCCAGTGAGCTCCCGCCATTGCATGATTAGCAGAATGCCCTTCTCTTGACAGTTGGATCCACATGTTAGTACAGTTCTTGAGTCTCCATTCCCTGACTGTAAAAGAAAATCAACCAGCTTGTTAAAGGGCTAAGCAAGGGAATAAGAACAAAGCCATTATACTAGTAGAAGTGATAACAGAAGGATAATTTACAATCATTCTCATTCCTGGGTTTTGTGCAGGCTCCAATCTATGTAAAAAAAAAAAAATGAGCCTCCACACCTGATAGTGGTGGGTTTTGTACCATAGGAACAGAACAGAACCAGTAAGCAAGAGAGAGAGAGAATGAGAGAGAGAGAGAGAGAGAGAGAGAGAGAGAGAGAGAGAGAGAGAGAATGTTATCTCTTCTTTCTTCTTTTTTCTTCATTAGTTACTAAGATTTTAATTCTCTGCATTTGGACAGACAGGAACTGTCATTTTCCTTCCATCTTTGAGTTGTTCTTTGTTGCTTGTGGCCATGGGGTTTTGGGGGTTCTGAAACAGGTGACGATCCTTCAGACCATGAGGCCTTCTGTGGTTCTGAAATTAAATTAGCAGCCAGAAGGAAAGGGTACTACATCTGCTCTCCAAGCACTTACTCCAAACCCAAGGGTACCTACCTCCTCCCAACGACCACAGGCAGAGAATCTTTTGAGTGTGCTTGTGTGCATGTGTGTGTACATTTCATCAAATACACAGGACAGATTTCCTGCCCTTGACATTGCCAGCTGCACGGTTCAGTGGCATGAAGTATTCACACAGTGTGTGACCACCCCCCCCCATTGATCTGTAGACTCTTCACCTACATTAAACACTGACTCCTTCCTCCCCCCCCGCCACAGCCTCTGGAGACCCCCCTTCCACCTCTCTCTGTTTGCTGGTGCTGGGATTTCCATACATAAGAAAGAATACTACTAATATCTGTCTTTTTGTGACCAGAACATTTCACTTAGTGCAACCTCTTCAGAGTTTGTTTATGCTGAAGATGTGCCTGAATGTTCTTGAATTTTAAAGTCTTTTAAAGAGAATATTGCTTTTGGATATGCACAACACACCATCTTACCTACCCATCCAGGGCAGATGCTTAGCATGTCCACCTCATGGTTAGTGCTGCTTCGAGCCTGTGTGTGTTTACATGGTGCATGCAGGCCTCCTCTCCTGGACCCACCCCCGACTCTCTTGGCTAAACATTCACACACAGTTCTGATTTTTGGTGTTCTTAGGGGGCAGACGCTGTTGTCCACAGTGCACAGGGGTTTTTTGAAAATTTAAAGAATAGAAACCATACATACATATGCTGTTTCGAGTGTATAAAAGGAATGTATAGAGCATAAATATCTTCACAAGGCACACAAAGATGGATGCTCACAATAGCAAGTGCCCAAGCAGGCCCTTTCCTAAAGGATGCAAAAGTATCCTTAGCCTGACTATAAAAACACTGTTTAGGTTCCTAGGGTTGTGATAAACACCATGACCAAGAGCAACATCATAAGGAGAGGGCTTATTTCAGCTTACAAATCTCCAGTCACAATCTATCACTAGGAAAAATCAGGAAAGGAAGTCAAAGCAGGAAACTGGAGACAGGAGTTGAAGAAGAGACTATCAATGAGCATTGCTCACTGGTGTGCCTCTCGTGGATTGCTCGATTTGCTTCCTGCTAAGGGATAGTACCACCCACAGTGGGCTGGGCCCTTCCTCGTTGATCTCAGATGTACCTACACACCAATCTTGTGAAGAATGCATTTTCTCAGTTGAGGTTAGCTCTTCTCAGGTGACTCTAGCTTGTGTCAAGTTGACAAAACAACAACAAAACAAAACAAATACAAACAAAGAACAACCTGGACAAATGCACTAAAAGATGGACCCAAGGGTCACTGAGGTGAGTCATTAAGTATAACCCTGTCTACCTGAGTTCCATCCCATCCCCAAGACCCACGGGGTGGAAGGAGAGGGCCAACTCCCAGAGATTGTTCTCGGACCACCATGTGAGTGCTGTGGCATGTGCATATCTACACCTAGAAACACGAAATAACATAGCAGAAAGATGATCTTGATCTAGAAATAAAAGTGTATGGCTATGAAAATGCATGCATGACTTATTTTAATAGTTCAGAGAAAACACATTAGTAAGACAAATTGCTGGATATGAGAGCACATGCCTGTGACCCAGCACCTGGAAGGTAGAGGCAGGACAATCAGAAGTACAAAGTTACCCTTGACTGTAGTCATTGTCGGCTACATAGTCAACCTGAGCTGCATGAGGTCCCTCCAGTCTCAGAACGAGTAAGTGCTCAAGCAGGCCATTTCCAGAAGGATAAGACTCCATCATCTGATGATAAAAATACTGTAGGGTTCCTAGCGCTGTGACAAACACCATGACTAAAAGCATCATGGGGAGAGGAAGGTTTATTTCAGCTCACAATTCTCCAGTCAAATAAGTTAAATAACCACTAAGCTTCAAAGCTGCCCTTGACTGGCATATTTTTAAGACAGATTCAGAATTATTTGATAGAGAGATCCATTTACCTTAAATGACTACGGTAGACTTGAGCACCACTCCTAACTTTCAGAGTTCTAGAAATACTTGGGGTTAGAGAATATGGGTGGGTATGTTTTGCTTCTTACTGCTAGAGGTTTTCATGGCTGTGCAGAAGGAAAAATGAAGAGTTTTAGTCAGAATTGTCCTAGAAGAAATAGTTGCAGTTGGTAGAATGGGGAGGGGGGTGAGGCAAGCACAAACACTGTGTTCTTAGATGTCTTCAAGAGGATACAGGGTCCAGGGAGGTGGGGCAGTGAAGAGATGGCTCTGAGGTTAAGAGCACTTGTTGCTCTTGCAGAGGACCCAGGTTCAGTTCAGGGACTGCACGGTGCACATAACACATATGGAAGCAAAACATTCATACACTTACATCCTTTTGGTTTGGTTCTGTGTTTAGGTTTCTCTGTATTTCTCTGGGTAGCCCTGGCTGTCCTGGAACTCACTCTGTGAGACCAGGCTGGCCTCAAAGTCATAGAAATTCCCCCCTGCCTTGGTCCCCTGAGTGCTGGGATTAAATGCATGTGCCACCATTGCCCAACTTAAAATAAATCTTAAGGAAAGAAAAGAGAAAATATGGGGTGCTGGTCACATCAAGGTGCTTGCCACACAAGCCTATCCACCTGTCAGATTCCCAAAACCCACATAAAGGTGACAAGAGAGAACTGACTCCACAAAGCTGTCCTCTGGTCTCTGCATACATGCTGTAATTTGCACTCCCCCTCCTGTGCATCACACACACACACACACACACACACACACAAACACACACACACACGCACAAGCATGTACACACATATTTTAAAAATTCTGAACAGAAGAAAGAAATTCTCTTTATGGAATAATTGAAGGCAACAAAATCATTAAATTCCGGACTACTGATCATATTAATAATGGTTCCCTAGTTGGACAGAACTGATGGAATGAGTAGGAGCGTATACGTCTGGGTCCAAGTGATTCAACGAGAGCTATGTCCCAATAGAAATTCCAAGAATCCAATAGTTATTCAGTCCATAAGACTGGTGTCTCTGCTGGTCTTCAGTATCCATGGGGATTCCAGAGAAGTGGGCTCTAAAGCCAGTGAAGGGACGCTTCAGCAGCAGGGTAGAACTTGCCAGTGACAGTGAGCACAAGCAGGCAAGAAATCAAAAGCTTCCTTCTCCCGTGTCCCTTACGTAGGCTGCTTCAAGAAAGTGTGGCGCAGACTTAGAGTGGGTCTTCCCACTTCAAAGGTTCAAGAAAATTCCTCACGAGTATGCCTAGCCGCTCGGTGTTTAGTTAATTCCAAATTTATTCAAGCTGATAACAAGAATAGTTATCATAGTTATTTACTGGAGAAACAAGAAATATGACAACACACCTCATGGGTCATGGACATATGACTTGACCCTGATAATGTATAAAACAGAAGATGTGTACCTTCAGTTGCTATGCTGAAACTCCAGGGCCAAGGCAACTTGTAAAAGAAAGTGTTTAATGTGTGGCTCACTGTTCCAGAGTTGGAATTTATGACCGGTATGGCAAGCATGGCAGTGGGCAGGCAGGCAAGGCACTGGAGCAGTAGCCGAGAGCTTACATACAAATACAAGGCGGGGAGAGCTACTGCACATGATGCGAGCTTTGGAAACCTCAGCGCTTACCTTGTTGGAGGAGTGACACACCTCCTATTCCCTCTCAAACAGTTCCACCCACTGGAGAGTGAGAAATCAAATGTATGAGCCTATGAAGGACATTCTTATCCAGACTACCGTAAGTGGAGAAGGTAGTGTCTGGGTCTTGCAGCAGGAACTATGTACAGGAGGGAAGGCACAGCTATGTAACAAGAGAGACACAGGGCCAAGAGAGTGTCAGCAGACAAACTAAGAAAGGTCTTCAGAAAAGATCACTACCAGCCCCACATCAATCACCCAAAAGATGGGGGAAATTAAAGGCAGCAAAAGTATCCCCAGGTGTCAGCCAGGGGTGACTCTGACAGCTGCCCTAGGGTCATGGGGTAGCACTCAGTCTGCTGTGAGTCAAAGAGTGAGTGAGAAGAGAGCAAAGTACAAAAGTCTTCTCAGAATCAAGGCTGTGGGAAAAACAGACCTGAGGTGACCCCTGGGAGGTGAGCAAGGAGCCCACAGGCCCCACTGTGAGGAGGCCAAAGCCAGAAAGCAAACTGGAGCAGAGAGGGCTGTCTCCACCCAAGGAAGCCAGGGTATCTCCATAGCCATCCCAGGCTGGGTGGGCTGGGTGGAGACAGGCTGGCTGCCCTGAGAGGGGAGAGCTGCTGGGGCAGGCAGGGAGGTGGTGGAGGTGTAGGGAGAGGGTGGGGGGGGTCACTGCAAGCATGGAGTAGAGCATTAAACTCAAGGGCATGCCAATGTCCCCTCTCGTCCCTGCAGTGTGTAGGATGAGGTGTGAGGTGTGGGCTAGCCACCCGAGGCTGGATTTATCAGGGAATGAGCAGAGCAGACAGCAGGGAAGGAGGACTGGCCATGCTCAGGGGAGCTGACAAAGGGACACTTGCAGGACTCGGGTGGAGGAAGGACTCAATGTCTAGGGGACCACTGGACAGGAAAAACTGGTTGGGAACAGGCAGTAGAGGTCATGAGTGAGTAGGGCAAAGGTGAGAAAACAGACTGCTGAAATTTAATAGAGAGATGGATTTTAAAATGGGAACAAAGAGTCCGACTTCATTAAAATATAGCATACAATCCCCAAATACACAGCTTAACTTTTTTCCCATTTAGAGGAAACCCAGAAGGCAACCCACAATCCTCTTGGTGTCTCTAAAGGCATCAATGACCTGGGCCTTGGCTGTTTTTCTGCCTTGCCATCCTAGCAAAGGGCTTCTATTCCCAAGGCCACCGTAAGACAGTGGTTCTCAACATTCCTAATGCTACAACACTCTAACACAGTTCCTCATGCTGTGACCCTTAACCATAAAATTATTTCATTGCTACCTCACGACTGTAATTTTGCTACTGTTATGAATCATAATGTAAATATCTGTTTTCCGATGATTTTAGGTGACCTCTGGGAGAGGTCATTCGACCACCCCAAAGGGTCGAGACCCACAGGTTGAGACTGGCCGTGTCAGACTTAACATGGCTGCTGGGTGCCAGCTGGTACATCTGTATTCCAAGCAGCTGCATACTTTAAAAATCAAAATCGCCCAGCCCCAGCTGAATCAGCCTTCCAGGAAGCTCCACCCCAACACATTCCCTTTCAGCTCTCCCCACCCTAATCTAATCACCAAGCCAGAAGCAAAGAATACACAAAAGTCTGTGAGCTTTTCCCCCTTCCTTTAAGCAAGTGTCCTACCGTGCAGCACGGGCTGTCCTCAAATGCTTTATTCTGTAATTTCATGTGTTCAATACCACACTGCGCAGAAAAGCCATTTTTCACTCAAGGCGGCAAATGGTCTAGGCTAACCCCAGAGTCTTCTCATTCCTGTGACCAAAGACTTTGCAGAAGCACACGGGAGAAGAGTTTACTTCTGCTCAGGTTTTCAAGGGACCTTCAGTCCGTCATGGTGGGGAAAGCTGCAGGAGCTTCTGCCCGTGATGGGATCACACGATAGCAGCTAGTTATCCAGCACTGACCATGAAACTGACTGGTACCCTGTAACACTCAAGGCCTGACTACAGTGGCCTTTAGTCAGGCAGCGAGGCCACATCTCCCTGGGTTCCATAAACTCCCCAAATGGTGCCAGCAGCTAAAGATTAAGTGTCTAAACATATGAGCTTATGTGGACATTAAATGGAAGCCTAGCACCAAGGAAGACAAGTCTGGTAGGCAATTAGTAGAGGCTCTTAAAAGCAAGCCATTGTGCCTGAGGACCACAGCAAAATGGAATCTGCTCTCTCTAAAGTAAGTTCTTTGTTCCAGGTGTAGTTACTGCCTAGGCTAGAGTCCCTTCTGGTGAGCTTGGGAGTCACCCCTGGTGTGATCTTAGCATGGTCATCATCAGGTGTCTCTTGTTGCTCATCCATTCTGTTTTTAAGCTGATATGAACTCCAGCTAGACAGTGCTAAATGATCAGAGCAGGGCAGGGGTCGTGAGAGAACAGCATCTGTCTGAGCACCTTGCTGGGCTCGAACTCCCCCTGTCCACCAAGGCAGAACAGTCTTAGTCCCTCCCCTGCCACCTCCCTCTGCATCCCACTCACTGCTAGGCCTAGGCCAGCAAGGAGAGTTCATGGAGAAACACAACCCAAGTTCCAAGGGGGCATGTGGTGCTTCCTCTTCCACTTCTGCTGACACGCAAGGCCTTAAGAATGAGTCCCACCTCTCCAACACCTGGAGGGCTCCTAGACGTCCTAGGGAACATCAGAGGGACAGGAACACCTGGCCAGGAGCTTATACAATTCATAAATGAAGACCCTCAAATGAAGCCAATTGAATACAACTAAAACCTCATTTAAAACTGGGCCCCCCTCCTCCACTTATGGCCACCAATAAAAATAATTCTGTGTTTCCACTGCTCCTCCTTGGTTTTCCACTCTGAGAAAAAAAGATAATTTTTCACTTTATCTGGATTTTTTTTAAACTGACATACAGTCGTTGCAACTTATAGGTATGGTGGTTTGAATAGGAATGGCTCCCATAGACTCATGTCTTTGAATGCTTGGCCCATAGGGAAGGGCTCTATTAGGAGGTGTGGTCTTATTGGAGAAGTCGTGGCCTTGCCAGAGGAAGTGTGTCACTAGGGGTGGGCTTTGAGGTCTCAGAAGCTCAAGCCTGGGTCTAGTGGCTCACTGTCCATTCCTGCTGCCTGCAGAGTCAGATGTAGAACTGTCAGCTCCTTCTCCAGCACTGTGACCGCCCGTACACTGCCTTGATTCCCATCATGTTGGTCATGGATTAAATTTCTGAACTATAAGCCAGCCCCAATTAAATATTTTCTTTTATAAGAGTTGCTATGGTCATGGTGTCTCTTTACAACAATAAAACCCCAAGACAATGTGGTACCATGTGACATTTCAATATCTGTGTGCAATGTATAATTAATTACAGATCAGGGCAACCAGCAACTCCTTATCCTCAGACATCCTTCACTCCTTTGTGCTGTGAATGTGTAGAATCTTCTCTACTAGCTGTGTTTTAGAAATAATTGTGCTATGAGTGTTTGTCAGTTTGCTTGTTCTGAGAGAAGATTTCATTCTGAAGCCCTGGCAGGCCTGGGATTTCTGTAGAGACCAGGCTGGCCTTTGGCTTTGACCTCACAGAGCTCTTCCTGCCTTTGTCTGAGTACTAGATTAAAGGCAAGCACCATCATGCCTGACCTTATTCATTGTTCTCGAATTCGTGTGTATATGTTATGAGACTATATCTTTGGTCACATGTCCTGGCACTGAAGCTACATGGGTTGTGAGTTGTGGGTGCTGGAACTGAACCCTTGTTCTCTGCAAAAGCAGGAAGCATTCTTAAACACTGAGCCATCTCTCCAGCCCATCCAACCTTATGTTTATATTTTATGGGTATACTTCACCCATACACACACACACACACACATATACACACACACACACACACACACACACACACACACACACGTATACCATGTATGTGCTCTTAACTGCTGAGCCACCTCTCACTCTCTAGTAACTACTTTTAAATATTCCACTCATTATTGTCAACCATAGATGTCTAACTACTTCACTACAGAATATTAAAAGTTATCCCTCCTATCCAACTGCACCTCTTGTTTCCATTAATTAGATAGAATTATAAATAAATGAAGTTGTATAGTTGTGAATTTACCAGTTAAATGAATGAAGAAACAAATCTCCCCACTAGGAGAGACTGTCACAAAGTACTCAGAAGCTTCAGAAACACCCTTGAGAGAATTGTGATTAAGTTAAAGATTTAGGTGAACTTGTGAATCTGAGAGAGAAGCGTCTAGACCCATTGGGAAGTTGAAGCTTCTAAACACATCTGGGAGCCATATAGTATCATTCATATATATATATATATATATATATATATATATATATATATATATATCCCAAATACTCAGGAAGCTGAAGCAGAATTGCTAAGGGTTCAAGGCCAGCCTGAGCTACAGAGTACAAAGCTAGCCTAGACTAGTGAGTAAAATCATGACTACTTATAAAACAAATAATGAAAAGAAAAAAGTCTATATGTAAACCTTCCCATCTCCCACAGGACTTACCAAAAAAAGAAAAGAAAAATCCATGTGTATTCTTTTCTATCTCCCACTGAACAGGGAGCTGGTCTGGTGGCTGCAGCCAGGCTGACCCTGTGTAAGGTCTGCCTGGCAATGTGAAGCTGCTGTCTCCATCTGGTTCAGTCATGCTCAGTCCTAAGATCCTCATAACTATCCTCACTATAAATACAGAGCTAAAACCAATGAGGAAACGTGCAGGATACATCTAGGGAAAGACATTATATGGTTAGCGAGGGCTCCCCTCACAGAGACTGTCAGAGCCACTCCATGCCCTGATGTTCTTTGTGTCCCCAGCAGTACCTGGGTTGGAGACGGGCTCTGCAGGGCCACCTGGCTTGCTACACATGTTGCAATTCCCCACCCAGGCTGAACACCTGAGAGATGCTGGCAGAGCAGCCTGGGAACTGCGGCCGACTGTCTGCCGAGCAGAGAGT
Organism: Rattus rattus; assembly: GCF_011064425.1. Classification (NCBI taxonomy): domain Eukaryota; kingdom Metazoa; phylum Chordata; class Mammalia; order Rodentia; family Muridae; genus Rattus; species Rattus rattus. Next base: position 67,649,141 of record NC_046165.1, read on the forward strand.
GTCTGTGGCAATCAGGGCACCGCTGTTTGTTTTCAGTGCGAATGCCAGTAGAATTGGAAAGGCCCAGTCAGAGCAATCCAAATTCATTTAGACTCCAAAGGACAATTCCCCTTTGAATCAGAGCCTCCAAGGGCTGCCCTCCCTTTGAAGGCAGTTGCTATTCTTGGTTTTTGTTCTTGTCGTTGTTGGCATGGTGTCTGCAAGAAGCAGAACTCTGAAGACCATTGAGCATCTGAACATGGCGTCCACTCAAAGCTCTACTACTTCCCTTCTGACCCAGCTGACTCAGTAATCCTCCTGCCTCAGCTTCTGGATGACGGAAATTTCGGACATGTACCATCACCAGTGCAAAACTTAGGGCTGAAACATTCCCTTGAAAAATTATAAAAGTCCAAAAGGTACCTGTCAAAAGCAATGTCTTATTTTATTTTACTTCTTAGACACAGTGTCATGGGTTCCAGGCTGGTCTCTTACTCGTTATGTCACGGGTAATGGCACTGAATCGCTTCCTCTTTCTCCCGAGTCCTGGGATTCCAGGCACGCATCACCATGCCGGGTTTATGCAGCACAAAGAATCAAACTCGGGGCCTCATGCATGCCAGGCCAGCACATTAGCCCATGAGCCACATCCCCAGCCCCAAGGAGCGTGTCTATCAGCAGCTTAGTGGAACCACACAGCATCAAAGCCAGCGTCTTTAGGAGTATTTATATGCAGTGGGGACAGTAGTTTTATTTCATCGAGTAATATAAATAAAGCAAACAGGTGAGCACCTTCCTTGGGATCTCTGACACATGGCAGACTATGCACACTCAGAATAGGACTGAAACAATGGCTCCCAAAGCCTACTGTGACTTGGGGCAAGTTATTAACCTCTGCAATCCTCAATTTGTTTGTCTGTAAAATGGGGGTAATGACAGTCGTACTTCATGGGACTGCTGTTTGGATTAACTGAGGTGGTGATTAGCAAGGGTGACATCCACACACAGTAAACATTCAAAAACCGGAAGCTACCTTAGTTTTGTTATGTTACCCACTATGAAGTAACGACTACTACTAACACCCAGAGGCTCCTGGGCGCTTTCCATGCACCCCTACATACAATGATTCTCTCTCTAGACATTTGGAGATAACTAAAGCAGACTCAATACTATTCCCCCACGGTTGACCCTGGTTGTTCTACCTGCTGTGTTCTGGAAGAGTCTCTGTCAGCAAATGCAGTGTCTCAGTTGAATGCAGAGAGTCATAGCATGTACGGAGTGAACGAATAGAGGAAACATTACCTTTGAGGGTTTGCGGGTCTTGCCTGTTAAGTGAGCAAACACTGTGTTGGGTTTTCGGACAATACTGAGAGCTGCGCTTGCCCTTGCAGGAACGCTGACTCCCCAACATTGCCAGAGACTAGGTCAGCCTTTTAGAGTCTGCTTTTAGAACGACCACATTTTGATCATATTTCTAAGAAGAGATGGTTCAATAATAAGACTGGATTAAGTATATCTCAGAGCACATCACTGTACACCAGGAAAAGCGGTTTAGAAATATACATGCATGTGCTTACACTTAGGCATGTGTGCATGCGTGTATCCTCTCCCTCCTGTTCTGAAGGCTGGGGGACTAAGAGGGGGAGGGGAAGTGGAATTACCATCAGCTATGAATGTTTAATGGAAATATTTAAATCAACCTCCCCCTCCTCCCAGGCTCCTGTCATCTCACCAGCTTCTAGATAAAGCCTGCCTTTGAGATGGAGCTGGCCCTGCTGCTCACAAGAGAAGCACATGAGCTTCCCTATCATCCCTATCCTGTTTGCTTGAACTCTTTGTGACCTCCTACAGCGAGCAAAGCAAAACAGCCGAGTGGAGTTTTTAACCTTCCTTCATATCATCTTTTCAGCCCTACCATACACAAGGTAGAAGAAGGATGAACCACGTTTCCATGCAGTAAAATGCACTGCCAGGGTCTCAAATGCACAGGTGTGATGGCTGTCTCTCTAACAGTAACTGCTGTCTGAGGATCCTGTTATACAGGACACCTTGGTGGGAGCCCACCAGACCTGCGACGGCCTCTGCAAGGCTCAGGGAGCACTGGGATCCCACAAAGCTTGCTAAAGACACAGGAGCTCAGAGCAAGCCTGGCCAGGGGAGGAGACCCTTCCTCTAACTTCCTCACCAGTCATAAGGTGAAGAGTGGATAAGGAGGAGAGTTTGATGGAGACCCTGCCCCTGGAGTCCCAGGCACCTGCTCAGACTGGAAATCAACCAGCTTTCTGCAGAGCAGCCCGGGTTGGTGCCAGGCCTACTCCCCATGGTGCTAGTCACCCTCCTCACAAAGGCCAGCTCCTGCCTGGGCTGACCACAGCACATTCCAGATGGAACTGTGAGCAGGGGCAATGCAGCATGTCCAGACACAGATTGGGGCTCCAGCAGGGAACTCGGAGGAAGTGGAAAACAGTGTCATCCTGTCCCCACAAAGCCCACTAAGGTGTGTCACCCATCAGCACAAACCTTGTCAGGGTGAGGTTCTGGAGAACAGAGAGAAATCAGCACCAGAGTCTGCCACAGCCCAGAAATTCAAACAGGACTCATCCCTAACAGCAGACTCAAGGAAAGAAGACCTCCTAAAGGCTCATTTTTATGTAATTCCTCCTTCAAGAAAATAAACATGGACAGAAAAAATAGAAGGGTCAGGGGTTCAGTCAGCAGTAGAGTGGCAGGATCTGGATTTGATTCCCAGAATTACCACAACCTCCAGAAGAGGGAGCGAGGAAGGGAGAGGAGGGGAAGGGAGGGGAGGACAGAGGAGAGGGAAAGGAGGGGAGGAGCAGGGAAAAGAGGGGAGGGGAAGGGGGGAAGGGAGGGGAGAGGAGGGAAGGAGAAAGGAGGGAGGGAAAGCAGAGGGGAGGAAGAAGGAAAGGGAGGAGGATGAAGAGGGAGGAGGAAAAGGAGGAGGAAGAAGAGGAGGACTTGTTTTCATTATATTGTTAAAAATTAGCACCTCCAGAGGATGGCCATACGTCTAAGGAATATATGGACAGTACAAATTGGAGTTGAAAGGAAAGGTAGAGGAGGGGAGGGAAAGTGAGGGGAGGGAAGGAAGGGAGGGGAGGGAACACCAGGTTGGCTTGATAGAAGCAGGGGTTGGGGGAGGGAGCACACATGACCAAAATTCATTGTATTCGAGGAACAAATTTAAAAACAAGAAGGAAAAATCCTTTTTAAATGTTTTAAATAGAATTTAGTAGTCATCAAAAAATATCCTGGTTCTCACAAACATCCCGGGAAAGCTGGGATTACTGGTGGGTTCTGTCTGTTTTGCCGGTGTGGTATGTCTTGGAATTGTTTGAAGAGTAGTTTGGGCTTGTTTGCTATTTTTTAGAATAACGAGCAAGCAGTTGGCAACAGAAAATGTCAGAGGGGCCCAGCAGTCGAGTTCTCAAACAGTCTTCAGTCGCTCCCAGACCTGATTGTAAGAAGTGCTTTTAGTTGGGACAAGAAAAAGGGAAAGAAAACAACGAAGCGCCCATCTCGCCTCTACCTCAGTCCAGCCTGAAAGACAGACTTCCTTGCGTGACCTACATCTGCTGACTGGTCATTTGTCATTCAGGTTAAACACAAGACAGAAGTGAGCTTTGTTCTGATGCTGGCCCTGATAACATCCCAAGTAAACTGGTGAGAGAGAGAGAGAGAGAGAAAAGCAGACCACGGTCAATGCTGTCATTTGAGTTTCAAAAGCACGATTTTTCTTTTAAAGAAACATCTTCAGTTTCCAAGACTGAACGCACAGTTCCTAAGAGCAGACTAAAAATTTCCACTGGACTCACTGGTGAGTACCAACTCTATTCAGTGGCCAGTGGGCTGCCAACCTCAGCTGTCCCTAGACACTAGACACTGCCCACTCCACAGTCCCCAGCCTCGTCCCCCCACCACAACTACATTATGTCTCTCCCTTGCCTAGAAAATACTTTCATTCCCTAGGTCTCTGCTGTCTAGGCTGACAAAACTAAAACCTTATGGCACTTCAGAGTTCCTAAACCTGTGTGTGTGTGTGTGTGTGTGTGTGTGTGTGTGTGTGTGTGTGTGTGTGTATGTATAGGTGAGTATCTGTTTCTGTGTCTGTGTATCTGTATATCTGTGTATACATGTGTGATCTGTATGATTGTTTATGTGTCTATATGTTTGTGTACATATGTATGTGTCTGTATATGTATATGTGTGTGTATATATATGTATGTGTATGTCTCTATGTGTGTCTGTGTATATGTATATGTGTGTGTCTGTGTCTTTTTGTGAGTGTGTATGTCTCTGTGTGTCTGTGTGTGTGTGCATTATTTAATCCTCTAGGTAACCCTGAAAAGAGGTTATTGTCACCCCACCCCTGCTCTCCTCACTACTGAAGCCAGTTCTCAGGGGAGTCACTTGCCTGGGGCCACCCAGAGAGCAGGTGGAACCCAGCCAGGCCCAGCTGGGCTCTGACTTGGCTCTGTTGCCTCCAGAGGCCTGGCCCTGCAGCTGGTGGATCAGCCGCTGTTCCCTGGGGTTGCCAGCACCTTCCCTACCTCCAGTGACTTTATCTACCTGGAATTACACATCCCACTTCCTCTCCTCCTGGAAGCTGGTTCAACCTGTTACCTCTACTGCTCTGTGTGTGCTGAGGTGGGCCTGCCGCTGAGTCTTCCATGGGCTGCGAGACTATGAAGTCTTCTATTCAGATACAGAGTATCTGGTTCTGCCAGTTGCTAGAAGGTAACAATTGACTTTCAAATCCTCTCCTTAGGTGCCAGGGGAAGGCCACTTCCATAAGATTGAGGCAGGCAAGAAGATGATTAAGGGGACATGGAGGAAGAAGCAAGTTCTCACCAAGGTCTGGTTCCTCTATGTCTGACAGGGGCAAGAACTTAAGCATGGGTGACAAAATGCAGGCAGCTGTAAAGATTGCCTGGATCATGTGCAGTTCTGCTTTTAGGTTCTGAGGAAACCTCTCCTTGATTTCCATAGCAGCTAGACTGACTTTCATTCCCACCAACAATGTGTAAAAGTTTCCTTTTCCCACATGCTCACCAACACTTGTTGTTTGTTTTCTCTATTGACTGCCATTCAGTTACACCACTCCTAGGTATTTATCCAAAGAACTCCATGCCAACATAACACAGAGACACTGCATGTCAATGGTGACTACAGCATTACCCACAACACCCACCTAGGTGTCCAAAGACAGAGGGATGGGGGAAGAAATGTGGTGCATATACGTGTGAATTTAAGTCTGCTATAACGAAGAATGAAATTCTCTTCTTTGTACGAAAATGGAGGTTGTCATACTAAGTGAGTTGAGTCAGTTTCAAAGAAATAGTGCATGCTTTCTTTCATCTGTAGATTCTCTGTGTTATGTTACATTAAATCATGTGTGTGTGTATGCCATGAAAATAGAGGTAGAATTGTCTAGAACGAAGAGTATTAATGAGAAAAGGAGGGGGACAAACAGAGGGTCGGAGGATATGGAGGAACATGGTCAAAGTAACATCATACACTCGACATGAAAATGCCTTTATAATTTGACCCCAAATTGGTCCTGTCTAAAGAAGGAGCCAAGACTGAAGGAATGGCTGACCAGTGACCAGATCATTTGGAGGCCCATCCCATGGGCAGGCACCATCCCTCACACCATTGATGATGCTATGTTGTGCTTGCAGACAGGAGCCTGGCTAGCATAGCAGGCCTCTGAGAGGCTCTACCCAGCAGCTGACGGAGACAGATGCAGATACCCACAGATAAACATTGGACAGAGGTTGAGGACCCCTGCGGGACAGTTAGGGGAAGGATTAAAGACCCTCAAGGAGATGGCAATCCCACAGGAAGACCAACAGTGTCAACTAACCTGGACCCCTGGAAACTTCCTGAGACTGAGTCACCAAGCAAAGAGCACACTCGGGCTGGTCTGAGCCCCCTTCCCCAACACATATGTACCAGAGGACGGCCACATCCCAGCTCAGTGGAAGAGGATGCACCTAATCCTGCAAAGACTTGATGCACCAGGGTGGGGAGACACTGGGAGGAGGTGCCCTCTCAAAGGCAAAGGGGATGGGAGGGATGGGGGATAGGGGAATGGGGGATGGAGGAAGGAACTCTTTAAGGGGGGAGTGGAAGGGGGCAACATTTGGGATGTAAATAAATAAATAGAAAAAGCCTTTATAAAACTCGGCACTATCTACAATGAATATACACTAAGAAAGAGAATGAAAAGATTGCCAATGTGAGGATACACTCCCTTTGCAGGAGATCTCAAACCAGTCTGTTACAAGGATCAATGAACAATTTAAAAGCCAAAGCATGCGTTCTTTAAAGGGTGTCTATGGTGGTTTGAATATGCTTGGCCTAAGGAGTGGCACTGTGTGGAGGTGTGGCCCTGTTGGAAGAAGTGTGTGTGTGAGCATGGGCTCACCCTAGCTGCCTAGAAGTCAGTCTTCCACTAGCAGCTTTCAGATGAAGGTCTAGAACTCTCAGCTCCTCCTGGCTTGCCTGGATGCTGCCATGTTCCCGCCTTGATGATAATGGACTGAACCTCTGAACCTGTAAGCCAGCCTCGATTAAATGTTGTTCTTATAAAAGTTGCCTTGGTCATGGTGTCTGTTCACAGCAGTAAAAACCTAACTAAGACAGTTACTCTCGTCAGAATTTCTCTGTCACCCCTAAACCTAAATAAGTCACCTCATAACACCACCTATAGTTTCATTCACAAAAAGGAGTTAAGATCAGGGAATTAAGCAAACCAGCTCATTTTTTAAAGTTAATTTAGTTTTGCCTAGTCTTTGAATAAAAGTAACATGACTCCAAAATCATGTAGACGCCTATTGCTAAGGCATACAAAGGCACGTCCCCCACTCCATCCATCCATCCATCCATCCATACATACATACATACATACATACATGCATGCATACATACATACATGCTTAAGTGAGAGAGTACACTACTGATCTACTGACAAAGTTTTGAGACTAACAGTTCCCTTCTCAGCTCAGGTGTGCTTAACCGGGGCACTTAAGGTATTGGACGCTCAACCTGAGCCCTCAAGTTCATGGTCTCCAACCAGAAAGACACAGATGTGTACGGAAGGAAGCAAACTTTCTTGAGGGAAAGTGTGAAATTCCTGAGTGGGAGCAGTTCCCAAGACAGGAAAAAGACAACAACCTGGTTTTGTCTAGGCTTGTTTTGTTTGTTTTGAATGAGACTTACGGCAGGAACTGGACTAAGACTGAGGTCATTTCTGCTGAGTTTGGCTTATACCCTGGACTGTCATGGGCCAAGCCAATGGAAGTCCTGCGTGCTCTATGCTGGTCTCCCAGGCCCAAGCAAGGAGATGATCACACTTTGTTCACACGCCGCCCACCCAGTCAGGGGTTGCCGAAAGCTCTCTCTGTCCGTCTCTCACCAATGCTGCTGACCTTGACTGTCTGCTCACTTTTTGCTCATTGGTCACTGATTCTGAAGGAATCGCTGGCCACTAATTAGAACCAGACACCATCTTATGATCCCATTGACCCTAAAACTTAATAATGGATTTGAAAGACAAGATTTCCAGTCTTAAAATGTTAGGGACAGAAGAGGGTATTTGGAGGTGTGTGAATATGTTCAAAGTACAGTATATAAGTGTATGAAACTTCCATAATGAACACATTATTTTATACAATTTATATAACTTAGAATATCAGTAGCTATTTTCATGATGAAAAATAAAAGAACATTGGGGAATTTAGGGAGGGAAGGTTTGTGTTCTCGGCTGATTTAGTCAGTCAAACTGTTGGCTTGCCTTCATCTTTTGTGAAAAGAATTATATTAGTTATTTGCTGTTGCTGTGGTGAAGCACCATGACCATGGTAATTTATAGAACAAAGTTTATTTGGACCTATGATTCCAGAGGGATGAGCATCCTGGAGGGCAGAGGGGCTGAAGCTGGAAGCTGAGAGAACAAACTGGAAATGGGGTAAATTTTAAATGCTTAAAGCCTACTCCTGTGACACATTTCCTCCAGGAAGCCACACCTCCTAAGCCTCCCAAATGGCACCACACAGTGGGGACCAAGTTTCTAAACATCTGAGCCTACGGGGACATGCACATTCAAACCACCACAGTAACACTGCAGAACGTGGTTCTGCAGAAGGTAGAACATCCCTCAGGTTGAGTTCTCATCATTAGAAAATTGAGAGGAGCTGCTTCCACACACAGCTGCTGAAAAGATAGCTGTGATTCTTTTCTTGTTAACATTGGAGGATCACTTTCCATACTCGCATAGAACGGAATGAAGCTTCATAATGGTTCAACCCCCAAAAGCATGTTGATATTGGGCAGTTCACTTTGTGAGGATTCTATAATACATTTCCCAAGCACGGACGAGATTCCAGTTTAACTGGAACCAGATTCCAGTTGGGGGTGGTTATAGGACTGAGGGAGAGAGACTACAGAAGAACACATTCTTGTCTCCCGGAGAAGGCAAAGGAGAAGACACACTCCTGTGGGCAAACAAAAGCTTTCATCACACACACACACACACACACACACACACACACACACACACACACACGTGTGCATATACTCATTCATACACACACACATGCATATGCACATGTGCACACACACATACACATGCACACACTCATACACACACATGCATGCATGTGCACACACACACACACACGCACACACACACACACACAGCAGCATGGTCATTGCATGCAATGGCTCCTGACATCTGTCAATTTAACCCCTTTGTCAGAAAACTGTTCCAATAAAAATCTCCTGGGCTGAGACTTCTTTCGTTGCTAGCCATATCCCCAAGTTTCAGACAGTGAATACACATAGAAGAAACCAGATTATCTTAGTTAGGATTTCATTGCTGTGAAAAGACACCATGACCAAGGCAACTCTCATAGAAGACAACATTTAATTGGGGCTGGCCTACTGGTTCTGAGGTTCAGTCCGTGATCATCATGGTGGAAATGCAGTGTCCAGGCAGGCATGGTGCTGGAGGAGCTAAGAGTTCTACACCTTGGTCTGAAAACAGTCAGGAGAAGACCATAGCCCAGGTAACTAAAAGGAGTGTCTCAAAGCCCACCCCCACAGTGACACACTTCTAACAAGGCCACATCTAATAGTGCCACTCCCTGGGCCAAGCATATTCAAACCACCACACTGATATATCCCCATAAGCTGAGGATATGAACATGTTAAGACATTCTTCACAGTGAGTAACAAAGAGCCAGGTGGCTATGGAGTAATTTCCGTGCTTCGGAATGCACAGGACATACTGGGGCTCATAGAACATGTTTTCCAACAACAAACCTTATGAAAGTGAGAGGTACAATCAGTCACGTAAAAGAGAATTGTCAATCCAGGCATGGAAGGAGGAGGCCTAGCAGTTCATCTCTCTGGAGAGAGCTTCAGGACACCCTGGCCTACATGAGAAACTGTCTCAAGGAAAGACAAACAAACAAACAAACAAAAACAAGAATAAATGAATGGCTATTTAATTAAAAAAAAAAAAAAAGAGGGGAAATCGGAACTGGAGAGATGGCTTCACAGTTAAGAGCACTCCCTGCTGTTCAACAGGAACGAGGTTCAGTTCCCAGCGCCCATGTCAAACTGCTCAAAACCATCTGCAAGTCCTGCTTCAGGGATCTGATGCCTCTGCCTCTGAGGTCACCTGAACTCATGTGCATATATCCACATACAGATACATACACCTACACATATAATAATAATAATAATAATAATAATAATAATAACAACAACAACAACAACAGTAGCAACAATAACTTTGTTTAAGCCAGATGAGATTATATTAAAGGCAAGTTTTTTGGGAAGCTGCACTTGGGTGAGTTCAGTGGCCTCAAGGATTGAAGTCAAGGGATTTGCAGTGGGGACATGGGAGGGAGGAGAAAGGGCATGCATAGAGAGAAGAGAATGAGAAGAAGTAGGAAGAAGAGAAGAAAGAGGGGGGAGAGATCGTGCAAAATGTCTAGATTATATAGGGAAAGGCCTGTGGGGGAAGGGCAACTCTGGGCTGGAAAGGTCACAGTTAGGGGCAGGATATGCCAGGTAGGAATGCTGGGAGAACCTGGAGGCCAGGTCTGCTTTGATGTGTAAAATACGAACTTCAGTCCCTTGGCCCGGGTCCAAAACCAAACAATAATAATAATTCAACCTTTAAAAAAAAGAGAGAAGGAAATTGATGAGTCTCACACACACTGTCACCCTGTGGAAGCATGAGAAAAGGATGCTATAAACAGATCACGTGTAAGAAAAACGTGTTTCCAGACGGGAGGAGACTAAGAGAACGAGGCATCTGGGAAGAAAAACTGTAGGAAGAAAGGGCTTTAAAGATGAATGGTTTTCCTTGTCAAAGCTTTCATCTTTCCCAGCATTTTTCTGAAGAAGAGTTTGAAAAGAAAGCAAAAATAATTACGGATCAATACCACAATGGCACGGCCCGCTAGTCTGAAGCTAGAAAAGATCTGTGAGCTCCTTCATCCAGGCCGTGTCCCCTAGGTCACCAGACTCCCCAACAGCACAAAGCTGTCCCAGAAAATCTCCAGGCCTATGACACTCGCTCGAAAGGGCTATGTGTAGAATTTACACAAGCTCCAACAACTCATCCCACAGAGCTTTCGGAAAGCCACAGGCGCAAGGGCAACGGAGCCAGAGAAGGAACTGCTGATAGCTGTTAATTCAGAAGCAGCAAGCCCAAAGAGAAACAAAAGGCCTGGTCGAGAGAAATGCCCTGCAGAAATGAAGCAAGGCAACAGCCGATGCCTTCAAAGGGACACAATAGCAGCTGGGAACAGTCAGAAACTTTCTCACAAGATCTCTTCCTCTGCAGGAGCATAGACCCGAATAGTTAGCAACTTTCGGTGGTCTTAGCTTTCCTCTCTCTCCTCTACAGGGTTTCACAGTTCTTCCTTGATTGAGCCTATCCCCCCTCCCTCGCTCCATCTTATTGTCCTCATATCCAGCCAATCAGAGCACAGCTTGCAACCACGTCCCTGGAAATGCCAATAGCCTACAGCTGTACAGAACAGAACTGTTGCGGGAGCCTATTGAAGGAAGAAAGGGAGGAAAGACTTCAGAACCCTGCTCCCAGAAGATAACTGGAAGTGTGAAGGCGTCAGGATCCAATCCCAGCCTGTTTCCTCACCAGAGAAGGAAGACTCCTTTAAGATTCTCTGGAGACAAAGTCCTCAGAAGCTTCCTGGCCTTAAGGCTTCTGCCGTGGGCAAGAAACTCACTCAAGAGTGTCTGGAACCGGACCCCAGCTGTGGGCAGGATTCATTCCTACCTCAGTCTCTAGACCCTGCCTGCACTTTGAGTACAGATGAGAATTCATTCCTTAAGTGTCTTCTAGCCTCAGACATCTGCTGCTACAGGGACATGGAACTCCAGCCCTCAAGCCCTGTCACTCCTGCTACACCTATCACTGATCTCGGGACATGCACTGCAGGGAACTGCTTTTGCTTGGCTCCCCCAAACCGTCTAAGAGCCATTGCGTTGTAACTTCTCAGAGCCGTCGGGGCTCTTGGTTCATGGCTCTCAGTCGGCATCCTGCTGCTACCAACTGTTGAGACTCCTATTTAAATTTGGCCCAGTGAACTGTCTAATGTTATTGTATCCCACATAAGGTTGTTAATCCACATCAATCACCTCCCGTTTACTTTCTGCCTTGTTCCCACTCCATTCTTGGAGGAGGTTGGGACCCGCAGCCAGCCGGGTGGATGCAGGAGATGATCTCCACTGACCGCTTCAATTAGACAAAGGCAAGCATTGTCCTCTGAGGTATGGATCTGGGCAGTGAAGGAGCTATAATCAATTGCTCTGCAGATCATATTGGGCAATTGTCAAACATGCTTTAGACACTGTAAGCAGGTTTTATCACATGCTCTTAAAAAACAGATAACCGAGAGACTTAACAAAGGCAAGAAAAGGAAGAGCCACATCTCCACCTTGAGTGGGAGCCTTCCTTGTGGCCTGCCTGGGTGCTTCTCATATCTCCAGGCCCTCTCCATGGTATCTAGCCACCATGTGAGAAACTCAGTCTAAACTGAGAGGTGAGATCCTGTGAGGGAAGGACCCGACAGAAAGAGAGACCATCCCAAACATTCCATCAAGCCCAGAGTCTAACTGCACAGATAACCCCACGGCATAGAAGACCCCACGAAAGAGTAACAGAACAACCCGGGCTGGGGGGTGTGTGTGTGTGTGTGTGTGTGTGTGTGTGTGTAACCAATCTACAGTCATGAAAACAATACGCCTTCTGGTTTCTCAAGTCAGCAAGGATTGGAGTGATTTGTTACAGTGACAACACGTGGATTCACTAAACAGTGACTGGAAGGAAGTTTTAGAACACATTTCCTGTTCTCAATATGGCACCTTCAACAAGGGGTGCCCTGAAGAGGCCAGTTATCACCCAATCACATAAGTAGTCCTTTGGGTTTGTGTGGTGTTGTGTGGGTTCTCCATGCCTGGGGAAGCGTTCACCCCAGACAAAGCACCTAGAACAGGCTAAAATAATCCCACCTGAGTATAAGTTCTGAACCGGTGAGTTCACTGGGGTGACCTACAGAAGCAAGAGGGACTCAAAGACAAGTTACATCACCAAAAAGCCTGCACATCACAGGTGAAATCTCAAAAAGATGCACGCATGGAGTTCTCCACCCAACCGGCGGCAGGCAGCGCCACTGAAGACCGTCTCCTCTCAGTCATTTGCTGTCCGTAACTGTGGGCATGGGCCTTGTGAACCTTTGAACTTTCTGAGCCTTTCGAGTTTCTGTCGTTTCCTGAGTCTTACCAGCTTCTCTTCTCCTATTGCCTTTAGAGGAAATAAACAGGAATTCCTGAATCTTGTCTTCGGGGTGAAGTGGAGGTCCGGAAGATGGATGACTAACAGCGAGGCTCTGGCCACCAGGATTGTTCGAATCCATGTGCTTAACTCACTTATCATAACCCTTGTCCCAGGCGCCTCGATTATCCAACTCTGTAAATGCAAACTCAAAGCGAGGCACAATGGTGCACAGCTGTAATCCTGCACACTCAGAAGTCTGGGCCAGCCTGGTCTACATAGAGAGAAGCCCTTTCAAAATAAATAAATGATTAAATGAAACAAACCCAGACATTTGATCTTTTCTCTCTGTAGCCTTTGTTCCTGTTATGATTCACTTGTATCGGCATGCTTTGGATACTCACTCCCCAATACTGAGTGAGAACCACGCAGAGGAAGGACATGTGTCCACACCAAGTATCTGTGGCTGACTGTGAGGGCCTGGTGTCATTTCTTCCCAGGGCAGTGTTACATCTGCCTGTATATCCACCTGCCTGAGAAACGGTCAGCTCTGCTACTGTTTGGATGACTGTCCCCCAAAGGACCCTGTCTTAAACGCTTGGTCCCCAACCTGTGGTGCTATTGAGAGGTGATGGGACTTTTAAGAGAGCTTCTAGTCACCAGAGCATGTTCTTGAAGACATTGAGATCCCAACTCCTCCTCCCACTGTTCCCTCCTCCTGTCTTCCTCTTCCCTCTCCCCCTCTCCTCCCCTCCTTCTCCTATTCTCCCTCCTCCTCTTTTTTCCTTTTACTATCTTACCATAAACACAAACTATGGCTGCCTTGCCAAAGCTACAAAACCAATGAAACAAAACAGGCATAGACTAAAACCTTCCAAAGGAGCCAGGTATGGTGGAGCTCACCTGTAATCCTAGCACTTGAGGGGCAGAGGCAGGTGGGTCACTGTGAGTGCCAGGCAAGACAGGACTACATAGTGAGGTCCTGACACGGACACACACACACACACACACACACACACACACACTCACTCACTCACTCACTCACACCAAAACAGCAGCAAATCCAGATCAGTGAGCTGAAACAAACCTTTTCTCTTGATAAGCTGACTAGCTCAGCTGTTTGTCACAGTAATGGAGAAGTGGTTACCTCACGCTCCTTAGTTCTGCCACCTTTGACCTCTAATGTTCCTTCATCACTTAGCCACTCATCTCCTCTGTCTACTGTGTGTCTCGGGCTCCTGCATAACTCTACTGATGGGATGATAGGAAAATTACATGGGACTGTGGCATGCTGGGATAGTGTTTAAACTCCACTTACCCAGACAGAGCTGGTCTGTTGCCTGGCACCAAGAGTAATTCCTATCCAGGGGCAAGCATGTGCTCAGAGTTCAGTTCTCAGCACTCAAGACTTTTAACTCCAGTTCTGGGGTATCCGATGCCCTCTTCTGGACTCCTTGGGCACCTGTACTGATGTGCACATACCTACTCAGACATACACAGTTAAAGGTAATTTAAGATAAAATTGTATATATATATATATATATATATATTGAATAATCAAATGAAAAAAGTTCCTTATTTCCATACAACCAAATAAAAATCTGAAGGCAGAAAACATGGCCTGCAAATTCTAAATTCACTAACGGCAGCTAGCAGTGTCAGGCACAAAGCCCACAGTCAGTGGTAAGGTGTTCTTGCACCTAGAGATGATGGTCATGAGTGTAAGTGTGGCCAGCAGATCCACATCCCTCCCAAGATGCACGGGAAATGCATAGATGCACAGATGTGCCCATCTGTGGCTTGAAGTGTGCAAGGGGTAGCCTCAGTCCTTCTTTGAGTTATATCCATGTACATCAGGGCTTGCAAGTGTCACAGGAAAGTTCATTTGGTGAAGTCACAGCTGGTCACCCCCATGTCGTAGTTCATTGTCTTCAATCCTATATCATTCTGAAGAATGCAGGATCACCCAACCCTCGAAATGAGAGAAATTTTTCCCAACACTGACCCAAGGCAGTACTGAATACAGAATTAGAACATTTTCCATTCCTTTTCTTTTTTTTTTTTCTTTCGGAGCTGGGGACCGAACCCAGGGCCTTTCGCTTGCTAGGCAAGCACTCTACCACTGAGCTAAATACCCAACCCCTAGAACATTTTCCTATAATGAATGATTTTCCCTTTAAACATCTCAAAACCCTTGATACACAATGATACATGATATGGCTGAGGTCTGAAAGCTATCATTACCCATGTTGGAATGGGTTTGTGGACAAAGCATTAATAAAGTCTTTCCCTTTCCCCGTGAGTATCTACCCAGCCCTTACCTTCTGGACCAGTTCCCCTGGAAACAGCAAAGGTCTCTTAACCACTGAACCATCTCTCCAGCCCCTACAAAGACAATCTTGGCACAGTACATAATAGTATCATCCCAACACTGATATTTTCATACATGTTACATGGTGTGTTTTGATCATACTTCTCGCCTCCCCACCTTCTCTCATCCCCTTCCTTCCACATCCCCATCCTCTCCCCAACCAGCTTCTGTCTATTCTCCTGTCTCCTCCTTCCCCAGCCCCAGGATTTAACCTGTGTCACTGTTCTAGTACATGCTGCTAAGAACAACACAACTAGCATGTTGGTGACTCACCCCTCACAGCTGGCCACATCCTTGGGCCTCATGTAGTTCAAGGGTCTAATGGGGCAAGTCCTTTGTGGGGGCCCTGGTAGATGCCACAATGGCTTGTGCAAGAAACAGGACCTCAAATTGGGCCTGGTGGTGCATGCCTTTTATCCTAGCATTCAGGAAGCAGAAGAAGGTAGGTATCTGTGAGTTCGAGGCCAGTGTGGTCTACATAATGAGTTCTACTCCTACAATGACCTTGTCTCATTGCACCCAAGTTACCCACGAACCACAGACATCTCAGGGAGTCCCCTTCATACCAGGCCACAGGCTGTGCTGTCATCCCAGACAAAGGCACCCACAAAAGGCTTTGCCATCGGGCATTTATCTGTTCTAAAAAGACTGCCTAGTGGGTGCTTTGTGGGGAAATGTTGCCTACGAAGGCGGAGATGGTTGTCCATACCCACAGACTCACGAGGAGCAGCTCTTGCCATGGACACAGTGCTGTTCTCTAAGTGTAGCTTACAGTAAATACAGACCAAAACCAATGAAGCTTCCAAGCGATCTAATAGGTGGCTGGGCCTGAAAAGACAGAAAGTGACAACATTCAGCTCAAAAGCATTCCATGGGGCCACGCATAGGATCAGGCCAATAGTGGGAGCTTTAAGGATGGTGGAAAAAATAGAGTTACTTCCAAATAGGAAGCTAGGGGACTCAGCTGTGACCCAAACTCAGTATGAATCACAGCCCAGGTCTGTCATCTACCATTGCCCTTGTCTACTCCCTACATGTCACCTGTACTAAGGTCCCCCTACAGTCATGAGGGGTGAGGAAGCACTGGAGAGGGCTTGGAAGTGTGGCCCATCCTGTCATCTGCCTGGGCCAGTGTGTGTGTGTGTGTGTGTGTGTGTGTGTGTGTGTGTGTGTGTGTGTGTGTGTGTATGCATGCATATGTGAGTGTGTATGCATGTGTGCTATAGGCACAGTCAATCTCAGGTTTTTGTCTCATGAGGTGCATGTTCTACCTAAGAATATGGGATATATGGAGGGCTTTCACACGTCTCAGCTGAGGAGCCTCACAACACGATGAAGGAAGTCAGTGTTCATTCAGCTCAGTACAATTCATGGGAACCCTGCTCTTTCCACGCCACCTTTATGCTGAAGGCTGGTTCTCATGCTGGATCTAGTGCTGGATACTAGGTGCTGTGTGTTTGTGGTAGTGCTAGGTACTAGGTGCTGGTGGTGCTATGAGGTACTACTACGTGCTGGCTGAGGAAATGAGGCTTCTGTCACCAAGGGTTTTGTACTCTAAAGGCATGCAAAGCAACTTCCGTGATAACATGGGGGGGAAAAGAGATGTTTCAGGACAGAGGGAGAGTCACCATTATTTGTGAGAATTAAATAACCTTTGAATCTTGAAGAGTAAAAAACGACTTTTGAAGATGAAAAAGAGAAACTTAAATGGGAGGAGCTTCATGAGGATTCGCGTTGCTGGGCTGCAGGGCAGTAAGGGAACTGTGTGCTCTGGGAATCTCTGATGTGGAGACTGTGACTGTCTGTGAGGAGAGAGATGGGTACCTGACTGACACTCTCCTGGTGCTTCAGGAGTCCCTTCCTTTTGTTGTCAGGTGTCACAGCCTCTGGGATGCTTTCTCTGAAAGCCACATTCAGTGACACCCAGCTTCCCAGTACCCCATCCTTCCCTTTTGAAATCCTCTCTGTACTTACGATATTCCTTCACTGTTCCTGTGGCAGGGTGTCACCATGGGGACTGAGGCTGGTGGACCTATTTGTGGCCTTGGCTTCATATACTTGCAGATACTCAGAGGATTGTTGAGTGAATGAAAAGAAATCCAAGGGCCTAAAGTGAACCATGGAAAAGATAGGGAACCAGCCAGGTGTGGTGCTGCATTGCTGGGTGGTAGAGGATTGAGTTCAAGGCCATCTTGAACTACATGGAGAGGTCCTGTCTCTAACAAGTAGGAGTTGGGGAAAGAGCTCAGTGGTAGGACGTTTGCCTGGCATGGCAAGGTCATGGGTTCAAGCCCTAGTACTGCTGGGAGAGGGACAGAACAGGGGGGAGGGGGAAGGGGAGGGAGAGGTTGGGGGGAGGAGGGGAAGAAAGAGAGAGGGGAAGGAGAGAAGACAGGGATGGAGGGGGGGAGGAGGGAGGGAGGAAGGGGATAGAAAGAGAGAAGAGGGAGAGGGAGGAGAGGAGGGGAGGGGAGGGAGGGGAGAGGAGAGGAGAGGAGAGGAGAGGAGAGGAGAGGAGGAGGAGAGGGAGGGAAGGGGAGGGGGAAAGAAAAGAAGAAGAGAAGAGAAGAGAAGAGAAGAGAGAAGAAGAGAATTGAAATCTGAGGGAAAGAATGGAGGTGGTGGCTGACTGCTGCTCCAGAGGCATAGAGGATGCTTAGGTGTCTAGCCAGAGGGGAGAAGGCTCCCAGAGCCTGGCTAGAGACAGGCCGGGAAGGGAGAGAGGATTCCCTCAATCTTCAGATTGTTCTTACCTGTTCACTAAGCACCAGGCTGCCCACCTCCTTGCTAGGAGCTGAAACTGAGGCTTATGAACAGTAGATGTTCAGAGTCTCTGCTTTCATGCTCTCCCATTCCCCTGGCTCCCTGGAAAACTGACACGCAAGGAACAACATCAAGCACCTCACTCTTAATCTGTCAGGCGAGCTTCTTTGCCTGGTTCAAGTAGGTGAGTGGTGGCTTTGGCATATAATCCAACCGGTCAGAGAGGCTCCTCCAGCCTGATGCCTCCCAGACACAAGAGAGCATCATGGCGTACCTGCCACTCTGGTGCTTTCTGACACCAGCTGGAACAGCTCGTGGTGAAGACAGACTCCTTTATTGCCAGTCTTAAGATGGCTGCTGATCCTTCCCTGGGCTGTGGGTAGTGATTACGCAGCCAGCTCTCTCCACTGAGCCTCTCCACTGAGCCGAGGTTTTAGTTAAAGATTCAAAACAGAACCAGTGAGACTTAATCTCGTCTCATCGGTTAAGAGAGAGGATCCTGCCTGCTTGAATTGCTGTCGCTATGGGGCTTTGATACAAGAGCCCGGAAGATAAACAGCTTAGACTCCCAGTCAAAGTCTGGCCAAGTGTGGGTATGGGTCTGGTCCACAGAGCCAAAGGCTGAAGTCAGGTTGGATACTGCTGTGAATTAGCTCATCGCCCATCTCTCCTCTTCTTTTTTATTCATTTTAATTTTTTTTTTTTTTTGGTTCTTTTTTTCGGAACTGGGGACCGAACCCAGGGCCTTGCGCTTCCTAGGCAAGCGCTCTACCACTGAGCTAAATCCCCAACCCCTATTCGTTTTAATTTTATTTATTCTTTGAGAATCTTGTATGTGTGCACCGTGTAGTTTGCTCAGACCGGCCACCCCACTCTAGCTCCCTTCCGTCTCCTCCCGGCACATTTCCACCCTACCACTGTCATGCCCCTCCTTGTATTTTATTTTTCTAACTAAGTCCAGCTAACGCTGCCCATTTTTGCTCCAATGGAGGTGCAGGGGTCACACTCCTAAAGAAAAATGACTCCCTCTTTCCCATCAGTCACCAACTGCCTAGAGCTTCTTCCAGGAGCCTCACGAGCCCAGTCTCCCTCCTGCTGGAATGCTTACAAGCTTGATCTTGTGTGAGCCTTTCGAGGGGACCACAGCTGCTGTGGGCTAATGTATGCAGTACTGACACATGCCCAGGAGAGGCATCTCACAGCACGCCCCCAAACCCTCCAGCCTTATGCTCTTTCAGTGCCCCAGTTCTGAGCCTGCCATAGGAGGAGGTTATAAGTGCAAAACCCTGGCCTGAGAAAGCGGCAGAGCTTTCTCAATGACTTGGGTCCTGTCCTTGGCTGGTTTCTTATGAAACTGAGGAAGTATCAGAGCTAGGTGTGGTGGGCCACTCCTCTAATACCGGTAACTGAGAGGCCAAGGCGGGAGGACCGATGAGAGTTGGCACCCAACTTGGGCAACAGAGTGAGATTCTCTTTGGGGAAAAAACACAACAGCAAAAACATGAAGAGAGAATATATAACCTCTAAACTTCCTAATGGGCCACGACACGGAGGTTGTAAATATGTGACCTGTTCGTGGAGGCTGTAAAGATTGGAGTGAGGGGTGAGCTGACATTTATACATTCTAAAGTCCAAATGAGCCGTAGCTTAAGATTTCCCAGCTGGATTTATTCTTTCCACAAGGGTTGGACACTGTATCAAGCCTGGGATACAATGAGTATTTGACGATTTGTGAATGAATTAATAACAAACTCAATACAAGAAGCAAAAGACAACACCTTTATTAAGATAAGAAAGCACGTGACCGTCTTATTCTCTTATCTTTATGTAAATGCTGTTATTGGATATGCTTCCATCAGTTAATACAATACCTAACATCAAAGAGTCAAGGGTTCTTAGTAATATCACTATTATTCACTGTATCTTACTTCTTCTGCTACAGAACCTCACTCATGCAAATTCTTTACTGCTGAGCTGATCTCCAGCCTTGATCTTTTTTGAAACAAAGTCTTCTTACAGTGCCCAAGCTAGTCTTGAAGCTACTATGGACCCAGGTTGGCTTCAAACATGTGATCCTCCTGTCTCTGTAATTCATAAGTGCTGGAATTACACATTGGATACCATCAGATCTGGCAAGAGACATATTGGGAGTAGTTTTGCATTTGCATCAAGAGCCCCACAGGTCCCTTCTCCCAATCACCGGTGCTATTCACATCCCTCACCATGATGGTGTATTTGTTAGAGCTGGCATGACAATGTCAACACACTGTTATTCACCGAAGTCCAGTTCAAGGTCCACAGTTGGTGCACTACTGCCTGTGAGTTCTGATGTATAACGCTATGTGCTCTCCATTAGAGCATCATAGAACCATTTCGGTATCTAAAATCCTGTGCCACACCTACTCACTCTTACATCCAGCAACCTTTCAGATCCACTGACATTTTCAGTCCCATTAGAATCCTGCAGTAGGCAGGCTTCCCAGACTGCCTTGTTCCACTTACCAGAGCTCACACACAGTTCCTCCATGTGTTCTTAGTTCCATAGAGGATTTTTTTCGTTAGTGAGTAATATTTCACTGTATGGATATACCATACTTTGTTTCACCTGCAGAAGGAAGACCATTTTGTTTGATTCAAAGTTTTGCCACTCATAAATAAAACTTCTATAAGCATTGTGTAGAGGTCTTTCTGAGAACATCAGTTCTGATTTTCTTGAGTAAGCAACAAGGAATTTGATTGCTTGATCATAAGGTAGCTTTTTGAGAAAGTGTCAAACTGTCTTCCAAGATCTTACCCTGCCAGGAGTGACGAGAGAGTCCCTGCTGCTCCACATCCTCTCCAGCACTTGGTGTTGTTGATGTTCTGAACTTTCACCGTTCATGTGGGACATCCTCGTGTGCTATGTGTCAGTGTATTTGGGGAGATGTCTGTTGAGGTTCTTGCCCTTTTGGATTATAAACTTGGCAGCTGGAGCAGGACAGGGACTGGCCTGGAACTCTCTGCATAGCCCAGGCTGGTCTCAAACTTGTAGAAATCCTGTCTTAGTCTCCCAAGTGCTGGGATTGTAGATGTGAGCCACCTTTCCCAGCTTTGAATGGTTTAGAGAGTTTGGGGCCCAGTTTACAGAATTCATTGTCTGTCTTTGATACTAGCTCATAATTAAGTGTGTGTGTGTGTGTGTGTGTGTGTGTGTGTGTGTGTGTGTGTGTGTGTGTGTCTGTGTGTGTGTGTATGTGCAAGCGTGCATGCCTAGCTTCTACATTCCCCCTGTTGGGGGAATGTCTTAAATGGGGCATAGAGTCTGACTTCCAATTCGTCTTCTGGTATGATGTTTTTAATGTTGTACCTAATATGCTATCATCAACCATGGCTAAATGTTCTCTTCCACTTGTTTTCTAGAAGATTTACAGTTTTGCATGCTTCATTTAGATCTATGATCCATCTTAAGTCAGAGATCCATTTTGTGAGAAGTGTCACAATTTTTTAAAAAAGATTATCTTTTCTCCAGTGAATTACTTTTGTCCATAAAATTTAAAGTTTTGAAGTTTGAACTAACAGAAATCACCTTTTGTTATTAGACAGGGCCTCACTGTGTAGCCCGGGCTGGTCAGAAGTTCACAGTCTCACCATCCCGTTCTGCCACGTACTGCGACACCTAACACACATTTAGCACATCTTGAACAACAGAAGGGAACAATTAGATGTTCCGGAGAAATATCTTTCAAAATAAAGCACAAGAAACTCACTGGACAGCTTTGAACACAAGGCCTATGCTTTAAAATGTTCCCTCTTCTACAGCCCAGATTCTCCCTGGCTATGGCCTCTGTGGCCCTGGGGACGTTACCACCTTTCCTTGCCGTGTGTTTCCTGTGCTCATCTGAGAGCAGGAGACTGAAGCAACCCAATGGAGTACAGGTGCTAAGTGAGACGCCAGAGACCATGGGTACAAAGGACCGTCCATGACAACATAACGCTATCCACATTTAGACTAGGCACTGCTCCCCCACCCACATCACAGGGACTCAGTAACACCATGAGCACAGCACAAGAGAAATGAGCAAAAGATTAAAAAAATGAGACATTGTGAATAGGAATGTCCAAATAGCTGTTTGTGTGTTGCGTGGGAAATGTCACTGGGAAGAGAGGAGACATATACAGAACCTTCCTTACACTCCAGACAATTTGCCTGGACCTTCTGAGGCAAGGTCACCACTAAGATCATGATTCTGTAACTTAGCTAGCTCCTCTGTCCCAAGGACAGCACTAACAGAAAGCAGTAAGAACATGAATGAAATAGAGAAGAAGAAAGAGAAGGGAAGAGTGACTTCTCTCGAGGACATCCTGCACAGGTGTCAGCTGCTGGTGGAAACTTGTCTAAATCCCAGATTGCACCTTCAAAGGTTTTATAATTACAGCTTGGCTTGGCTGAGATTTATCATTGGTGAGAGCCGGGTCATGACTATAGTTAAACATTCCACAACCTACACAGCCTAGGAGGCTTTCGGAACCATGGCTGGCTAGCTGAGGGCTGTGCCACAGACACTGAAGTCTGCTCACGGTGACAGTCACATCCAGGAAGTCACCAAATGTCGATGGATCAAAAGTTTAAAGAGCGAGAATGAAAGAGAGTAAACGAGGGAAGGTTGCAGAGCTCAGCTTCAGTAGAGAGTACCTAGTGTTTGGGCTATCCCAGAATCATGACTTCCCTAGAAAGGGGCTATCTTGCAAGTTAGTGTACAGTAGACAGAGATCCCGCCTTGCCTGTGGTATCTGTGAATAGGTGACACATGACACAATTCTTTTTTTTTATGGTGGAAAAAAAGTATATCTTTAGAATTAACCATCTGGACTCACTTTAGATGATCCCAATCTTGTTGGCAACATCTAGAGCGTCGTAATCAGGAGCCAAGCGAACATACGCCTTCTTCTCTCCGTCAGGCCGTATCAGGGTATTGACTTTGGCCACATCAATGTCATAGAGTTTCTTCACGGCCTGTTTGATCTGGTGCTTGTTGGCCTTAACATCCACAGTGAACACAAGCGTGTTGTTGTCCTCTGTTTTCTTCATGGCTGACTCGGTGGTCAGGGGGAATTTGATGATAGCATAGTGGTCAAGCTTGTTTCTCCTGGGTGCACTCTTTCGAGGATATTTTGGCTGCCTCCGGAGCCACAGGGTCTCGGGCCGCCGGAAAGTGGGTGACATTCGGATCTTCTTTTTGTGGCTGTGGACACCTTTCAGCACTGCCTTCTTAGCTTTCAAGGCCTTCGCTTTGACTTCGGCTTTGGGAGGGGCAGGAGCTTCCTTCTTCGCTTTCGGCGCCATCTTGGCAAAAAAGGGTTCACATGACACGATTCTTAGTAGTATGTTCTCCTCATCGGAGGATGGGTGTACTGGGTTTGGAAACCCAGGAAGGGAAGGGCTTCCTGAGGCTAGAACTCTGAAGCAAACACTTACAGGACAGGGAGTTTGGAATCTTGTAGGAGCCGCTTGTATTGTATTAGTCACTGTCATGACACTGTAACCAAACTACGTGGTGTAGACAACCACAGTTTCAAAAGGTTCCCTTCTGGCTGGAAGATACACTGGGAGAGCTTGATCTGTGGAGGCCAGAGTGATGGTAGGGGAAAGCAGAGAGGGGAAGGTAGGAACTCGGATGAGATACAACCCTTAGTGACCTATTTCTATCAGGTAGAACCGAAGCCCCCAAAGTTTCCAGAACTTCCCAAAATAGCACTGGATCTAGGGATTGTGGGAGATATTACAGACCCCAGCACAGCTCATTGCCTCCCTCAGACCTGGGGCTTCTTTCCCATCCTTCCGCATACTCAGCCCCAGACACCCTGTGCTCTATCAAAGGATACCCAGAACGGTCTGAAAATACAGTTACAACTTGCTGCCCATTGAGTTCCCAGAGTCAGGGAAACAAGGCTCCCACATGCCCTCCACCTCTACGCAACAAACATACTGCCACCAGCTAAGGAAAAATGTCCTTCACCAGGAAGAACGATTAGAGCCATTGCAGCCAAGAGAGGGTGGAAAGGATGGCTACTCATCACTTGTCTAGTTGCTATGACAAATTATCCGACAAAGGCAACTAGGGCTTTCTTTTCAGCTCACTGTTGAAGAAGGACGTAGACCTCCATGCAGGCGTAGACAGGAGTCACACTGCAGCTGCATGAGGCCACTCGGTTCTATTTCTCCTTTAAATCCAGCCCGAAACCTCTGCCCAAAGAATGGCTGCCCACATTCAGGGTGGGTCTTCCTTCCCCCATCAGTCCTGTCTGGAAATGCCTTCACATTCCCACCCAGAGCAGTGTCTCCTAGGTGACTCCAAACCGAAGCAGGTTGACATCGGAGGGTGAGCCATCATGCTTCATTACTGAGAAAGTTTGCACAGAAACACTAAGGGAGACTCCAGTGGGACTTACCAGCAGATGGTCTGATTTATACTTCCTGGCAGAGCAAGTCTTGTGTTCCGTGCTGCCTGGGAATCCTGCTGGGTTCCTTAGTTCTCCTTCAGGAGAACATTGCAGTCTTCTGCCCAAGACCTGGAAGCATTCATTGGCAACTTACCCACCTGCTAAAACTATCAAATCCTCAGGTTCTGATTTAGAGCATAGTTAAGGGGTTGGGGATTTAGCTCAGTGGTAGAGCACTTGCCTAGCAAGCACAAGGCCCTGGGTTCGATCCTCAGCTCCGGGGAAGGAAAAAAAAAAGACAAAATAAAAAAGAGCATAGTTAAGGGGAAGGAGTAAATAGGCAAAGGTCACCACGAGAAGCTATTGCTCTAAAAGGATGCATCTGTGCGCTTGTAGTTAATGGACTTGACATCTAATGGTGGCAAACTCTTCGTTCCCAAGAGCATTCTCACATACATATAAACATCTCCAGTATTATTAATCTTTTTTAATAGAAAAAACATGAAGGCAGTTATACTTAAATATCCTGGCTCTCTTCTGGCTTGTTTCTAATCTCTTCTCTCATGATAAATATATTACATATTCATTGTGGGGAAAAGCAGAATACAGAATTAAAGTTATTTCCAAAATCATATATTACAGATAACACTTCACATCTTGCTGGGTGAGATGTATCTCCAATGCTCAGGAAGCAAGGCTAGAGGATCTCGAGTTCAAGGCCAGAGGATCTCGAGTTCAAGGCCAGCCTGGGTTGTATCGCAAACCCCTGGCTCACAGCAAATAAAAGCGTTTGTGGGAGTGTATAGCCCAGCCAGACAAAATGAGGCTCTAAGCAAGCGCGGGCTCCATCCAGAAACCTTTTCGTGACTCTCACACTCTTGGCCACAGGGAGTGTAGCCCTTGACCTTAGCATGGTCCTTACCAATGTTCTACACTCGGTTGCTTACAAACCATTATCCTCAAAGGAGAAGTAACTTGTGGGCTGCAGAGTTCAAAGGCTTGACACAGGAATCAGTTAGCATCTGCTGGGGGGTGAATGAGCCCACATGTGCTGGTTAATGTTACATACAAACTTGCCTAGTCCAAAAGTCCCAGATGTGTCTTTGACAAGCACCAGTCTAGATGTCACTAAAAGACAGATGTGTGTGAATTTTTAGATGTGAATAACAGTTATGTCATCGAATAGCACAGATGACCCTCCGTAATGTGAGTGGTCCTCATGCAGTCAGCTGAAGGCCACCAGAGAAAAGGCTGAGGTAGGCTAAGGAAGAAGGAACTCTGCCCCAGACGGGCATGAGACTCTGCACTGAGTCACCCGCTCTACCTGGTTCTCCAGCCTGCCCTGGGAGTTTCTGATGTGGTGGCCCCACATTTCAAAAGCCAGTTCTTTAAAGTGAGTCTCTCTGAATACACACGGGCACACACTGCCTGTGGGCTCTCTGTCTTTGGAGAACTCTTGACTCACTCCCACATCATCCTTCAGGGAACTGTCCCCGCCTGCCTGAGCACACATTGCCACACTGGCTCCTCCCCCGGCCCAGCTGCCTCCCTACCTCACCTTCACCCTCCTGGATTCCTTCTTCACCCCACCCTCACCCCAGGTGAGCCTGTGAGCTCTTGATCCTCCATATTGTCGCCAACCACTTTCCTACGCAAAGCTATGGCAAACCCAGAAGACACATCTAAACTGGCTTTTGTTCACAATTCTAGAGTGGAATAGGCCTCAGTGTCAAAGCAGCCACTGAGAACGGCAGAACTATAGCTTGCCTAAGTGGTGTCTGTGGAAGAGAGTGGGAATGGGCACTTACGGGACAGCCTAACTGTCCCCCGCTTAGAGTTCCAACTCATGTGCGTCCATTGACCACCTGCAATGGCTGAAGCTCAGTTGCCAAGACTGACTGACTGACTGATTTATTGACTAATTGATTATCTGTACTACGGTAGGTTGCGTTTTGTTGCATAGGGACTTGAGTACAAAGGCTTCCTCTTCCTTGAATGGCGTTGAACAGAGAACTCACTCTTGCCAATCAACAAACTGTATGCTGATTCAATTCCGTTTGAACTGTACTGTTTCATGACATCTGTTAGAGCATTCCAGAATGTAGCGGGGGGGCAGGCCAGAGAGGAGGCAGGGTCTAGAAGATTCCATAGGAGTGAAGCCAGAGAAGAATGGATGTGCGGTACGTGTCTGCAGCAAGCACAGGGCCGGGAGGAAACTGCACTGACAGGAATGGGGGTAAGGGTGAAGGGGTGAGAAGCAGAGCCTCTATTCTCCTCAGAGCGGCTGATTACCATATCATCTCACAGGGCTTTTTCAGCTCAGCCCAAGGCCAAGGTCACCAAAACCAGGTGGTCCTGAGACCACGTTTTCTGTCAGCATTCTTTTCTGCCAGTGGCAAAAGAAAGTGACTTTCCTCCTCCTGAGAGGCAATGGTGGCCCAGCAGTCTTCACTCCCAGACCTGGGGGCTCAGTTGTTCTACAGTGTCACTTGAAAACCTTTCACCCCACGCCCCATCCAGCAGCCCCTGCCTGTGAGCGGTTCTCTGGCCTCTGCGTGGCATCGCCTGACACGCCCAAGCTCCTTGTTTGGCTCTCAGCTGTGACTCTGTCCTGTATCGGAGCACATGGCAGGGGACGGTTGGCTCATACTAGCTTAGACGATATCATCCAAATTTCCATAGCTGCTGGCTACTGTCTGAGCAGGTTTGACGCTGCCTTAACAGAACACCTCAGAGCCGTTGATAATGAACACAGAGTTACTGGCTCCAGTCCTGAACACTGGGAAGGGTAACGTCAAGATGCCGGCCAGTTGACCAGTTCTGCTTTCAAAAATATTCCATGGGAGGAAGGAAGCGGGCAAAGACAGGGACCAAGATCCCCCTTTTATGAAGGCATTAATCCCTTCAGAGGGGAAGCTTAATCATAGCCTAATCACCTCATAGCCCTGTCACATTCTTAAATCATGCACGGTCCTTTCAAAGGGAATATTCACCCCATTGCGGGCTGTTGGCTGGACACCTGTTCGTCAGCAAGAAACCAAAGACGGACAGTGCAGAATCCTTTGGGAAGGTGCCCTACTTGTAGGCGTTTCAGATGATTTTCCCTGAAGGCCAGGGTATCAGGCTCTCGTGGTGGAAATAACCCTTTAAATCATGCAAGTTTTATGACCCTCTCTTTAGGCTTGACAGCAGACCATGTGTGGGCATTGCCTAGCGGGTACATCTCCAACAGAAAACAGACTGGCATTGTGGCCTAGGATGGAATCCATTCTGAGCTGCTGTCTTTGAAACATTATTTCTGGACCTGGAGAGTGAACACCCACAATGCCATCCCCTATTGTTCTCTTTTAATGTCTGGCTGGCTGGCTCAGGGAGCGTGTCTGTGTTTGATACCCTTCTACCATATAGTGGCATATGTCGCGATGCTTCACTGTCTGGTTGAACCATTCTTGACAGAGAGCACAATGCTATGTTCTAGCTGCCACTGTATTATGTGCAAGGCATTTGCCTGATGGTCACATTGCTAGAGCCACTCTTGTTGTTTTAAACCAGATTCTTCTAACGTTTGCAATTAACCATCAACTAACTCAAGCTGGCCTCGAACTCACTGTGTAGTGGAAGATACCATTTTCTGATCCTCTTGCCTCTTCCTTCTGCGTGCTGGGATTACAGATTTCTACTACCACACCGAGTTTAGACTATTCCAGGGATCAAAGCCAGGGCTCCATGCGTTCAAGGCAACTGAATCAATCTGAGCTACATCTCCTGCCCCACAATACTTCCCGGATACATTCTCCTGACGCCTGCTGGGATCCCGAAGTACATCAGAACTTGTGCCTTTACAGGGGTCTGAAGAGCCAAAAGACGCTGTCAGTGAGGAGGTCACAGCAGAGCAGGAAGACCAGCAACTGTGCAAGCCGGCATGCTCGTACAGTGGAACTCCAGTCAAGAGTCACAGCTCCTTAGAAATGCCTGATCCCAGGGCTGGAGCTGGGAGTATCCAGAGTGAGCCTGCAGCATCCTACAGTGACGGACACACATACGCACAACTGTGGGTGCGCAGCAAAGGGAAGCGAAAGACGAGTGAAAACGTGGACACAGTCTGAACAATAAAACAATGAAGGCAGCACTGGATCGTCATCCGAAGAGCAGAATAAATACCCACGAGGACGTGCTGAGGAAGTGGCTGGGAAAGGGGACAAATCTCATCTGCATAAACTAACAGATGGTGTGGGCTGTGCACGTGATCTCCTTCAGAGAAGTATTATGGAAGGGGGAGAGAGTGATCTTGCAGTGGCAAAACCTGACAGCCACTACCTCAGCCACTTGGCCACTGTGGACATCAGAAGTATGGGGGGAAGGGCAGTTCATTAGTCATGTGTCTTTGATGTGTGGAAAACAACTCTTCCCTTCCATGGCCGGTCTCTCAAAGCACTTAACCCCCAGTCAATCCTGCAGACAGAATCAGACAAACTCCAACAAGGGATGGTCTGCTAAATACAACCTGGCCCATTGCTGAATGAACAGACAAATGTTTGCTTTTATTTCAAAGAACACAACTTTTCCCGTCTTCCTGGCATGGAGAACTATGGCAGTGACAAAGGCAGTGTGGTTCTGTGAAAATCTGAGCATTGGGACAGGGCTCTCTTCCCTCCTTTTGCTCACCTCCTCTCGTCTCGTACTTCAGAATCCACACTTCACACATCTCGTGCCCATTAAATTTGAGGCCTTAGAAATCACCATTGCAATGCAGAGGGAAGGCAGTATTCAGATTAGTTCTGGTTGCCAGTTACAACCAAGTCTACAAGGGTCTGCCTCAGGGTGGTCTGGTGCTTCGAGATGGTGGATTTGTCCCCTGAACGTTTTCGTGTCTGACACACAAAGCCACGTGGTCCGTCCCCACTCCACACATCTTTGTATCCTTACCACGTGATGTTTAACTGACTTCAGTTTCCTGCTGAGAAGCTCATCAGATCAGTAAGCTCACCAAGTCTACATTAATTGTTGCCAGCAAGACTGCCTGACAAGAAGAGAACACTGAACAATAAAGGTGACAAGAAATATGTGCCGAGATCAAAGGCCTCTGCGCTGGCACAGAGGGTGTGAGCCAGGAGGTGATTTTCTGGGTTGAGTGGGCTCCTCTTTGGATGCCCGTGTGATAAGGCAAACCTCTGGGTTCTTTTGCCTGATTTCTGTCCCGTGTGGTCCTGCAGTATCATCCACCTGCCTGCCCTGGCACCTTGTACAAGGAGCCAGAACCAGAGTAATATCATGTCATTCTATATGAAGAAGCAAAAGTTGTCCTCCAGGATTATCTGCTGTGCTTGTTCAGCTCTGTCAAGCAATGCACGGATCCTTGTGGACCTACTATGTGAAAAGTGGCCATTACTGTAGGAATAAAGAAAGGGGAAAGAAAGCAAGAACTTAAAATTTTAAAAAAAAAAAATTATGAACCCCAAAGAAGTTTGCAATCTGCTTGGGGGCGTGGGGGGAGGATGGCCACAGGTGAGCCTGCTGGGTTCATGTGCTTTGGGGTGGGGTGGAGAAGGAACTAAGAACGTGCTGTGACCAGACTGTGGAGGAAGGAAGGCATGCCAGGGCAGCCTACAGCTGTCTCATTTCGTCTCCGTCCCTGGGTTCGAGGTCATTCCAGAGATCCTCTGCATGCTCCAAATTTTCTTGATTCAGGTCCAATTCTGAGAACCCTATGTTCAAGTATTTTATAAGGTGGGTTTTTATAAAGTGTTGACTCAACTTCCATGACCTGGAGAGACAGCGTTGGGACGTCCTATTATTCTTGTTTCATGAAAGAATATGACCCAACAGGTCAGAACATACCCGTCAACCAATTTTGTGAAATAACCAAGTTACCCACCTCCTGTCTGATGTAACATAGGGCAGGCCCTATAAAACCTGGGTCCTTAAATGGCTTCCAACGTTTCTAGTCCAGTATGCCCTGCACCCCCCTCTATGTTTGCCCTGACCTTACCCCCACCCCCACTGGCTGTGACAGCAGACACAGCGGGGTCTCAAGAGGGAAGTCCACTCCACTTCCCCGATGAGGCAGTAAAGGATTCAGGTGACTAATAAAAACAAACCTTTGAGACTCCGAAGTGGTCATTAAGAAATGAAGAACCTCCAGGCTACTCTAGAGGAGAGGGTGCCTGAAGGGTCCAGAAAGGATGAAAATAAGCCAGCTGCCTCCTTAACAGGACTACTAAGGGGAGTGACACACTGCTAGCTGGGTCCACTCACCCAAAGCCTGTTCCCTTGGTACTCTGGGCAGCTCTCTCCTCATTAAGGAGCCCTCCAGTGTCCAGCCCCAGGAAGGCCTCAGCGGGCAACTCTTCTCTGCCCTCGATGGGATCTGGCTGAGCTTGCCCATCACCGTCCACGCTCCACCCACGTCCACAAGAAGGGACATGCCTTGTGTCCCCTACCTAAGGGAAGACCATCCTACACCTGGCGTCTCTCCTAGGGGACAGTGGTTTCTAGCATTAGAAGAAGGGTCCAAACGACTGCTCTAATCTACGACCCCTAAGATAGACTAGCTCTGCTCCCCTGGCCCTACAGGGAAGGGCCCCCTACTCCCTGCTCCACAGAAGGGGACCCGCCCCACTCCTCTGTCCTGGAGGGAGGGCGGTGCGCACCGCAGCAGGCGCGTCGTGTGCCCGCGCTCCTCTCCCGCAGCCCTCCCGTGCGGCGTCAGGCAGAGGCGGGGTGGGGCGCGGTTAAAAGAAGCCGCAGGTGGAAACCGGGGCTCCACCTGCACTGTCCCCGATTCTGTTCCCGATTCTGTTCCCGCCGCGAACCGCCGGCTCCTGATCCAACCGACGCTCAGGGCAGGAGCTCTGGGTGCCGCTGCGAGCTTGGAGCCGGCTCCCACCGAGCGGGTAAGTGCGAGTGGGAGCTTTTCCTCCGAGAAGCCCGAGCAGGTGAAGGAAGTGGTCTGTCCCCTTCCTCACCGGATTTGTGGTTCGCTGGGGGACGAAGGGGGCGACTGTTCCAGGTTGCCTGGTGGTTCTAGGCAGAGCTTTGACGGTGCGGGGCAGGAGGCGGGGGCGGGAGAGAGGGGGCTGCCCGCATTCTTATCTACCTCCCATCGGCATCCCCCGCTGCGGACCCCCGGGGACTGGAACCGCAGCAGGGTGGCTGTCACCCGCGCTGTCCCCTCCTTCGCGCCCTGCAGTGGGAACTGGGATGGACTAGTTTGACTTCTGCATGCACCATGCCCCTCTGACTTGCACGACAGGTTTTATAAATACATCAGGTTGTTTAAAGTGACCAGAGTTCATACTAAGTCCCTTTTCTCATTTCCTTTGCTGGTTTTGGGCTGTCACTGACTTGTTCCCCTTGGATTTGGGGAGCGAGCAGAAAGTCAAAACAAGGAATGATGTTTACCCTGCGACTTGGAGAGAAATGCCCATTCAGGTTGCATGATTAAGACTCGGGAACGAAGATGACAGTAGAGTGCACAATAGTAATTAAAAGTAATTGGTGACATGTAGGATTAAAAACTTCAGATGTGGGTAATACTTCCTGAATGTGCCTAGTCCCAGGTGTTAGCCTGGATTTGGTAGTCCTGGGCTCTCTTCTATTCCTGGGAACCAGGCCTCCAGTCCCAGAGAGTGTGGCCTTCATACAGCTATGGACCCTGGAAGCCGCGGTAAGGAACACCGACCAGGAGACTTTAGTCAGTTGGTGCCTGATTAAGTTTAACGCTGCAGCCTTGTTTCCCTTCAAGTAGATGCTACGCTTTCTTTGCCCCAGTTCTAGCAGAATCTGACCAGTGTTCTAGAAGAAAAACGTCCTGTCCTGATGCAGTTTCCTTAGAACTGCAGGATGCTGCTCAGAGCTGCCCCTGTGGAGAGCTTTGTCAGCTCTTTGGATCCAGCAGAGTCTTTGGGGGGTGTCGTCTGAACAGTGCCAAGAAAGGGAGGCAGTGATAGAGAGAGAGCCTGGGTGCTAGCCTGTCACATAGCTGGGGTGAAGGGTTCCAGTTCACCTCACACGGGGACTTGAGACCCAGAAGACTGATCTATCAACCCAGGTCATACTGGTGGCTGTTATTGAAAGGTAAATTTTCATGGTGGCTTTGTACTCAGTTTCTTTTTCACTCTTGCAGTGTGGGGGGAGGAGGGTAGGGTCTCTGAACAATTTCATCAATAGAAAGAAAATTCTGACTTGCACGTCCTCACCACGCAGTTCTGATTGAGTCTAAAAAACTCCAGAGACTAGGTTGGGTGCATTGGTTAAGTGGAATACAATTATAGGGAAATTGTTTTTAACCCAAGTTTCTCGCCCCCTGAGGCCATGATCTTACATTGTCCTAGACAGGATTTTCAGGAGCTGTTGCTTAATCTGGAAGAGTGGAACTGGGCCCCAGGAGCCTCCCCTGCCCCCTTCAGAGTCATTTCCTCCTAATTGAACCTAAACGAAATGTTTGAAGAGGGGAGAGCCTTGCTAGGAACAGGCAACTGCTAAGAAGGCCTGGGGATGGGATGTTGGTGTCCATTGTCTTTTGGAACTCGGGTAGAATGAGAAGCAGAGTTTTGTGGGCTGCCCATTCTTATATCTGAGGGTACAGCAAAGGTTTCATTGGCTCCGAGCGGATGTTGACAAGGTATATGAATCCCAAACCCGATGCCATCACTACTCACTCTTTTGAAATCACAGATCCTGATGGTTTGCGTCATTAAATTTCAAACTGGACTATCAGGTTGTCTCTTGGGTCACCTGAGATTTCTAGAGATTTCTTGATTAAAGGACAACTTTTCAGATTTGCTCTTCTTTTCTTTTCCTTTTTTTTTAAAACTCCGGCGCTGGGGAGGTGGGTGTGCCCAGCTTTTCAAACTCTACTGCTTTTTGTGTACTTGAAAATTGGGATGGAGGTTTAGGAGAGTGGGTTATCATCCCCAGCACTGCTGTTGTGATTACCAGGGAAATACAGCTACCCTAAGGAGAGCCTTTCATGGGGCAGAGGAGTAAAGCACGGGAAACTGACAATTTCCAAATTTACCCTTTAATGCGTCTGGTGATACAAAGTTCACCCAATGAACTTGCACAGAACTTGACAACATTGGCAACAATGATTTTCTTTTCATTCAACAGGTGACATTCCCACTGCCACCCTAAACAGAGCAGCAGGGCAGGGCCACCACCGCTAACACTGCTGACTGCCAGAGGAGTAGAAGGGAAAGCCAGAAGTCCTTGAGGAGGGATTTTGTAGTGGCTCTTGGCCTGGACAACGCACTGGAAGTCCTTGGGAACGAGACTCAGGTTTGGGTGTTTGGCTTGAACGTTTTTCTTGTGCCTTCAACTCTGCAGAGCTCACAGGGCTATTGTAAGGAGTGTGCTAAGTTTCTCTTGGGTCTATTAAATAATCAAGTGATTTTTCTTTTCAAACTGCCCTGTAGATTGATCTAAAGAGGAAAGCTCTTCCTGTGTGTTGAGGGGGTTTGTTTGGGCTCTATCATCCATAGAGTTAAAATGACAAGATTTAGCCATCTGTAATTAAATTCCTAAGTGAAAAGAATCAGATCGTCCTTGCTGACATGAAGGCCTAACGCAGAAGGCAAGGCTTTCTCTCCTCTTACCCGCCCCCTCCTCCCAGCAGCTGCTGACAATCACAACTCACCTGCCCTGAGGTTTTCTCTTCAACTCGAATAAAATTGTCCTCAGCCTTCAAATATCAAAAGTCTCAAAAGCCGTTTATTGTAACATGTAGCTTCTTGAGGGCTGAGACAGGAGGATTACTGTGAGTTTGAGGCCACCCTAGGAGTACAAGGCCAATTAGAAATGCATAACAAGAACTGTCTCAAAACAGGACTGTAAAAATGATCGAGGAATCATGTCACTGCTGGAACAAAGATAGACCCAGCTTATTTGAAATGTGAAAGGGGAACAGAGCCGCTTCCTAATAGTGTGTCCCAAAATGAGCGCACTGCTGTGTCTTTAGCATTAAGTTATAACATTCAGCATTAGAGTTATAAGATCGAGAACGATGTATAGAGTGAGTGATGCACTGTGATTAAATACAACACAGAAATATATATGATTTGTCTTCCTAAACCTAAATGGAACCACATTCCTATAAGGTGACATCTATGGGGCTAAGAATATCTATGTATGTGTTCCTTATCGGCAAGCCAGGAAGCTGTCAGATTAAATGAACCTGTCTGGTGTACCAAGAAACAGTTAATAGTTTAATTTTCACTATAAAGGCTCCTCCCCCCAGCTCTGGCCCCACTGAAGCATGGACGCAAAGTGGGGGTCTGTTCACTGCAGACAGCAAAGGGTTCTGGGGGCTGCAGTAATTTGAGAAATGATTTCTGCATTAGTGACCTTTCTCAGAGTGGTGACTACTTCCTCTCTCCTCTCTAATCAAAGATGCCTCAAGGTCCAGGGTACCTACAAGGGCAACAGGGTGACAGGATGCAGGAACATCCCAGGCCCGGTCTTCAGTCTGTCTCCCACTAGCCAGGAGGAACAAGTCCTCTAATCTTCAGTTGTCTACCATGCTCACTCCTTGTGGGGCTCTTTGGATAGGGAAGAATCTCCTAGAACCAGCCAGACTTTCCCTGGAGCTGAAGTCCTGTATGGAGAAGTGTAGGGCTCAGGAACCACCCTTTCACCACCCTGAACTGGCTCCAACTAATACTTGTAAGGCGATCTCCACTTTCTCGCTTTGGGCCCACGCAAAACTGCTGTGTAGGACAAATGCTCAAGGCTTTATGGGAGACACCCTCAGGGATGACATGGTCTAGACAGAGAAACTGCAAGAGCTATTTCACTGATGGAAAGGACTGGCTGAAGTTCACCTCATGTCCTTGGTACAGCCAGTTAGGGCCTACAGCCAATTAGAGTGAGCTACAGAAAATAGGAACAGCTCTCTTTCTCACTCCTTTCCTCTGTTACAAATAAACAAGTCTTCATTGCTTTTCAGGAAGATGCAGCCCCATTGTCTTGAGTGACCAGTAGGCTAAACACGCCAATATTTAAGTTTAACCCTGTTTTCCTTGGTGATTTAGAACTCCCATACCCTCCTTTAAAGCAGCTGTTCTCAACCTGTGGGTCATGACCCCTTTAGGGTCTACCTACCTTTTCATGGGGGTTGCCTAAGACCCCCGTAAATATCTGATATTTGCATTATGACTTGTAACAGCAACACAATTGCAGTTATGAAGCAGCAACAAAAATCATTTTATGGTTGGGGTCATTCCAGGAGGATCTGTATTGAAGGGTCGCAGGAAGGTTGAGAACTGCTGCTCGAAAGGTTTAGGTCCATTATCGAGGTTGCTTTCCTTTGTGGTTGTTGTCTGGTTTGAAGTATTTGAGATAGGATCCTGTAGCCCAGGTGGGCCTAGAACATCCAATCCCTCTGCCCAGCCATCCGTGTGCTGGGATTACAGGCACTACCACCACAGACAGCTAAATTCTTGGCCTTTAATAATAAATTTAGTGTATTGAAAATTGATTATCTTCCATTTAGGTATGGTAGATGGATAGAAAGAAAGTGTTGGAGGTCCAGGGTCATGGTGGGAGGGGGGGGATAAGCAGTAATGCTAGTGCCAGCATTTAGACCTGTCCTGCTTCTAGGATTGTAGGACCCATATTCCGACAGAGAAAACATGATCTCTTGACCTCAGTCCTTCAACATTCATTCAAGCCCTGTCTGTGGTTCCTTGAGGCACTGATCCATTTGCTGCCTAGATGTCAGGTGACTGGTGACAAGGGACGTGAGAGAGGTTACAGAGGAGACAGAGCTCTACCAACAACACCATTCAAACCCATGGACACTGCAGCGCTGGGGGAAAGGGAAGGTTTTATTTCATAAAACTCATCCATCGTGCAAGTTGTTGAGCAAATGTGGGAGTGACGTGCTAGTTGGTCAAGGAGAGGACATTTAAAACAAGCAAGGCCTCATGGGGGAACAGCTGTGGCAAAGTGTGAACTTCAAGATTTCCTCACACACTTCTGCTCCGTAGGTCACTTAGTGACATGCCGCCAGAGCATGGGAGCAGCAGTTAAGGAAATTTAATACAGTGGCTTTCAGCAAGGACTAAAACT
This sequence comes from Rattus rattus, assembly GCF_011064425.1. Classification (NCBI taxonomy): domain Eukaryota; kingdom Metazoa; phylum Chordata; class Mammalia; order Rodentia; family Muridae; genus Rattus; species Rattus rattus. The sequence continues at coordinate 67,685,581 of NC_046165.1, forward strand.
TAATTTGCGTAATTTATATTATTTAAAATAATTTTTTTTGGTTTTTTGTTTTTTTACTACACAGATACTTAAGGTGAGCAATGAAAGTCTCTTTGGGGCATGGAGTATGTAGTAAATAAAAGAGAATATTTAATACTCTTAAGTCGTGGAGCCTTGAGACTATGGCTTCCCAGTGATCCGCCTACTGGGACCTCCCCTGCCTCTAACTAAAGACGTCTAGGGCTGAGCGTCAGTGATTTATGGAGAGCCTATTTCAATTTTTCAACCCCCTAGGTTGCTGTTAATGCTAAACACTCAGTCCAGCTTCTCAGTTCCAGATCAGCACAGGGTTTGAAGTTTTCTGCTACAACCGCCAACATTACTGCCAGGTGCCCCACAGTCGGGACCCTCAAACTAGTTTGTCTTGGGCTCCTTGTGAAATAAGAGACTCTCGTTCAAGATTCCACCACCTACTTACTCTCGCACAATACCAGGATCTTACCTGAACCACGAAATGGGTTTGTCTTCAGGGACCTTGGACGCTCAGTTCTCACATAGCCTTATTCATTTCTCCACAGTAAGAGGAAAGACACTAATGCCCTGCTGATAATAGAACTTCTCCTTCAGAGTGTGATGCGCTCTTAAAGAAACTGTAAGGATCAACTAGGCTACTGATGTTATGAGATGTCTACAACCACTAGTTCTACCTAAGATGTTGCCATTGCCATGGTAATTGTTACCGAAATAGTTATAGGGTATCATTTTAGAACTTTGCCGGAGGTTAAACTAAGTATCGTAGGTCAGCCTCCTGGATACAGTTCAGTTGGTAGATTGCTTACCTAACACATACAAAGCTCTAGGGTTCGACCCCCAGCATTAGGAATAAATAGATACCTTGTATTGGTTGACAATTAAAATGGTACTGTCTGCTGTGAGGCATGTTGGCACATGCTTATAAACCCAACTTTCAGGAGGTACAGGAAGAAGACTCAGGAGTTCCAGGCCAGTCTGGGCTATATGAGACTGTCTCAAAAACAAAACCAACAGCACCCAAAGCTAACCATAGCCATATAATCCAAGACCGTACCCACCACTGTTTGGTACTTTGGGCACAGTGTCTCTCTTTCCTTTTCATAGTTGGATGTTTTATTTTTCTTTTCCCATTTCCTTTTTGTTTTACAGATTTAGACCTATTAACCCCCGATCTGAGTTGTTCCTATCTCTCTGTAGCTTTGGGTCCCCCACTGTCACTTGCCCTTCACAACAAGGGACACAATTTTTAAGAACCCTCCTCCCTCCACTTTTAGAAATCCTTGATGATGAAATTCAGTTCCTCCCTGGGGGAGAGGTTTTAGCTAAGTTCAGTGTGGCTCAAAGAATACACCTGTTCTGGTGACAACTTTCTTGTACTCACAAGCATGTGGTCAGCTTTGGGAACTACGAACATTCTGATCGATGCTCTGTCCCATGGCAGGGGGACAAGTTCTTGGAACCAAAGCAGGAAAATGTATAGATATACCCTATCATGCCCACTTTCACCCACACTGTGTACACCTCAGATGACCGTCTGACCCGGCAGGATCAGAAATTAGCACACAAATGTCACATGGACATGACATCTACTGAGTGGCTTTCTGAGAGGAGTACAGACTCTAAAATTAGTCAAACCAAGGATACCCCAAGGGGCACAGTAGTCAGGCGAAGAGTGACCAGCAATACTGAGAGAAGGCTGAGGACCTGGTAGGGTTAGACATTGATCTTGGTTAACGTGGTGGGGAGAGGCCAGTGCTCCTCACCTGAGACCAGCAACAGAAGGACTTTAGTGACTCTCTTATCCCCTCCAAGTGGATGAAAAGTTGCTTAAGCATCCTTGTCTCTAAGGAGGTCCCATGACTGTCATTCATTGAGGCACACTCATACATACCTTTTTTTTCTGAGCTTGCCAACCAATTCTTCTTCTTGGTCATGTGGGATAAGAAGTGGCTGTTTGTAGCCAGGAAGCCACTGAAGAGAACTCTTTAAAGTGATTAGGATGTTGAACAGCCAATGACTCTCTGCAGTTGATGGCTTCTGGGCGGGGTGCAGTGGGGGAAGGACTCAGTACTAGCAAGAGTTGCCACCATAGCGCAGCAGTTCTCAAGCCTTTGGGGGGTCGAAGGAACCTTCCACAGGGGTTACCTAAAATCATTGGAAAACACAGATGTTTACATTATGATTCATAGCAGAATCAAAGTTACAGTCACGAAGTGGCAACAAAAATAATTTCATGGTTGGGGGGTCGCCACAACATGAGGAACTGTATTAGAGGGTTCCAGGATTAGGAAGGTTGACAACCAGTGCCACAGATAGAAGAAGGTCTTTTTCTCTGCCAAACCAGTCTTTCAGAAGGGAGGACAGCCCTGGGCTGCTGTGGCCCCTAGTGCAATGGGACCCGTATTTTTTGGGCAACAGCTGACACATGGCCTGCTTCCACCAGAGAACAAGCAAACAGTTTGTGTCAAACCTTGTGATTCTCTTTTGGAAGAGGTAGTTGAAGATATTAACTTTCCTAAGAGCACGTGATTGTAGCAGATGGTCCAGTCAAGCTAAAAATATAAATATACACTCTAAAAGGTCAATTAGTGGTATTGTTTTTTCTTAGTCTGCTGGGTTAATCAGAATGTGTGGTTCTAATGAATGATTTTTTTTGTTTGGCTGTATTTTTGTGGCTTGCTTAATGACTCAAACCTGAGTCCTTGAATAAAACCACCCGGAGATAATGTATGTGTTTGCATAGTGAAGAAAAGGAACGAGCACGTGGTTGAGCACGTGGTTGTTTACCTGCGTTGGCGAGTTAAAGACAAACAGCAACCTAAAGTACAACCCGTGCTCAGTTGAGTTTAGGTGACTTATTTTGCATGTGAAAGGCAGGGCTATCATGCAAAAAGTGAAATCAAGTCTCTAATTACAGTGACGATCACAATAAGGGAGTCGTCAGGTTGATGTTGCCGCCTAGAGGGACTGTTTGTCCACTGTTTCTTGTTTGTGGTTGGAAAGAGAGAACACCTTTATCATGGGCGTTTCTTACCAGAAAAGCTCAGCAATTAGCAGACGAGGTGTTTGAGACTTGCTTAGATTCACACGACCTGATGATAATTTCACTATGGTATTGGTGAGTTAATTCAGAGGTGCCTTCTACTAACTAGCTTTGCTTCTTTTTATCTCTTTAAGAAGGAGCGTGCGCAATGGACTGGGGGACCCTGCACACTGTCATCGGCGGCGTGAACAAGCACTCGACCAGCATAGGGAAGGTATGGATCACGGTCATCTTCATCTTCCGAGTCATGATCCTCGTGGTGGCCGCCCAGGAAGTGTGGGGAGATGAGCAGGAGGACTTCGTCTGCAACACGCTGCAGCCGGGGTGCAAGAACGTCTGCTACGACCACTTCTTCCCCGTGTCCCACATCCGGCTCTGGGCCCTGCAGCTGATCTTTGTGTCCACCCCAGCCCTGCTGGTGGCCATGCACGTGGCCTACTACAGACATGAAACTGCCCGAAAGTTTATCCGCGGGGAGAAGAGGAACGAGTTTAAAGACCTGGAGGACATCAAACGGCAGAAGGTGCGCATCGAGGGCTCGCTGTGGTGGACGTACACCAGCAGCATCTTCTTCCGCATCATCTTCGAAGCCGCCTTCATGTATGTGTTCTACTTCCTCTACAATGGGTACCACCTGCCCTGGGTGCTGAAATGCGGCATTGACCCCTGCCCCAATCTCGTGGACTGTTTCATTTCCAGACCAACCGAGAAAACAGTGTTCACTGTTTTTATGATTTCCGCATCTGTGATTTGCATGCTGCTCAATGTGGCCGAGTTGTGTTACCTGCTGCTTAAGCTGTGTTTTAGGAGATCCAAGAGAACACAGGCACAGAGAAACCACCCCAACCATGCCCTGAAAGAGAGCAAGCAGAATGAAATGAATGAGCTGATCTCGGATAGCGGTCAGAATGCCATCACCAGCTTCCCAAGTTAAGCATTTCAAGGTCAAGCGTAGGTGAGCCCTTCTGAGTGCGCTCCCTCTTTGTAGGCATCGATCTGACAACTTCTCTAGGCCAAGATGAGTCACAGCAAATAGATACCTGAGTTCAATTATTGTAGGACACCGAATGTGGTCCAGCTCTGAAAACCAAGCCCTCGTGACAACTGGGCCTGGAAGTCACCTGGACAAGTCCTATGTGAACTGTTGTGATGTAGTATTTCCTCAAAATTTATATAACTTGTTTATAAAGAGCAATTTATCTAGAAATTGATAGCTTTATCAGTAAGATATTTTTATAGGAATGAATATTTTAGTTCTGACTTTGAATTTATATAAAGTATTTTTTTAATGACCGGCCTTCTTTACCTGGAAAAAATAAACAAAGTTAGCTTTACAAGAGCACCCCCAAGTATCTAAAGTTTGAACTTGTAAAGGGTCTAGCATTTTATAAACATTGTCTTCACACTGTCTGAGGATGGTTTGGTGAGCTAGTGTGTGTGCCTGGGGTGGGACGTGGTCATTGGACAACATACATCGCCGTTTGCTAAGTATGAATGGGATGGAAGGAAGTGAGACCCTCTCTAAAATTAGCCTTTCCACCGGTGGTGAACAGTGTAAGCACAAATACGATCACTCCAATAAAGCTTGACCCTGCTGCTTCAGAGCCTCTGTGTACACTGGCGCTTCTGTTCCCTCCAGGCCCCACACCATCATCCCTAGAGATGTGACGTGTCAGTAAGTTTTTTCTGGAGAGGTCCCAGTTACTATAGGTACATCTGTAGGCACCAACCGAGGCTGAGGTTAGCTCCCTCAGCTTGGAGAGAGATGCTCCTAGAACTCTGGGAAATGTCTTCTCTGTCAATTCAACCTTGATGGCGCTCCTTAGGATGCAGCATTGGCTACGTAGTGAATGGATTTTAGGCTAGCCTGGGCTACATATTAGACCCTGTATAGAAAAAAAAAAACATTTTTAAAGACAAGAGGGAGGAAGTCTTACACAAATATCTTGGTCCATTTCATGAACTTGTAACAAAGTGCCAGAGACTATGTGACTTGGAGATCTCTGGCATCTGCTGAACACTGAGGGCCTTCAAGTCACCTGGACACGGAGGATAGCTGCATGGTGGGTGGGAATAGGTGTGAGAGGAAGGGATCATATGCAAGGCAGAGAGAGATAGTGAGTCAGGGGATGTGTCAGGCTGCTTATCACAACCTAGGGGTTCCACAAGATCAGTGTTCCTTCCTTCTAAGGGCATGCTCCCATGACCTAAATGCCTTCCGGTAGGCTCCTCCTCTCTCAGGTTCTGCCATCAACATCACCCACTAACTACAGTTGCGTAACCCTCTCAAACTACACCCAGCCGGTAGCAGCCTCAGACAAAGCTGACCTTGCAGGACTGGTCACCTGAGCCCTCCAGTCCACAGTGACTGAGCAAAGCACCTGTACCCCACACCCAGGGATGGGGAAATGTCATTCTGCCCAAGGATTTCCAGATTGAACACACAGGCTTCCCGGTGGGCGTGAGCGAGTCAGAGCAGACTGGCCACGCTTGAGAATAATGAGCGGGAATACAGCCTCTCTGCCAAGGGATTGTTAGCTCACTGCTCAATGCCTCACCATCCCAAGTGAGTAATGACATCATCGCCCGGAGGGCACCTAGTCAATGATGAGTAGCACTCCCATTCCTAAAAGACCTGCTTCGGAGCCTCTCTCTAGAAGAACAAAGAAGTGATCCTTGGTTTCCGGGCAGGGTAAACCAAGGCCCAGACACATTCCATCTATAAAGAAGTTAGTGCCAATGTAGAAAGCAGAAACTAACTTGTCAAAACACCACAGTCCCACCATTGTGCTGAATAAAAGTCAGCCTTTACAGTTCCTGGTTCTCCTCTGCTGTCCCTTTCTCTTGAGTGGGTATCAAATAGAACCCAAAGGGAGGAAGGGGCTTTCGGAGGCAGGCACTGCAGCCTTGGGTACAGTCCCAGTTTGCCTGGAATGGCTGACTTCTGAGACCACCTTTCTACTGAGGACAGACCAGCCCACCTCTTTTCCTCCCCACCTCCCTGTCTCTCCAGCTTTGAGGTATGATTAATACACGGATCTGATGAGCTCTGAACTCTATGAATACCTGGGATCCCATCACCATTCAAGGTAATATGTGATCTATCTTATCTCTCCCCAAAGTTCCCTGGTATCCCTTTATTTTTGTGCAAAAAAAAAACAAAAACCCAGCAAACAAACTACATTAAATATGATGTCCACCATCTGCATAAATGTGGGAGGGCACTAGGTCACCTTGTCCACTGTAGACACAGTGTACCTCAAGTCTCTAGTACAGCTTAAAAGTCTATGGTCACTGGAACTTCATACCAATTAAACTATCAATAGTTTCCTCAAGTTTCCTCCCAGTCCTGGACACCACCCTGTATTCTTTGCTTCTATGAGAGATGTTAGCTACCTCACAGAAGCACAGAGGTGCACTTGGCATGTGTCCTTCTGTTCCCTGAGGATAATGTCCTCAGGTTTGCTCATGTTGTGGCCTAAGATAGGGTTATCTTCCTCCCTTTTAAGGTTAAATAATATTCCATTACACGTATGTGTGTGCATGTACGTATGTACCAGACATCACCTGACATCTCAGAGGATGCCCATTTCAACACAGCAAATACAGCACACAGGTGCCGGAGAGTCCGTGGAGACCGTGGAAAACAGGGAAGCACTGCGTTGCTGGGGGATGAGAGACAGTGCAGCTGTCACAGAAAACAGTTCTGGGCCTCCACGAAGCTCTGAAAACAGATCTACTGTCTGGCCCAGCAGCCAGATTAGAATGTGCACTTCTGAGTGCACACCTGACAGGGTGACAGAAGGTCAAAGATACATATGCACGCTCACGTGCACAGAACCACCACCCTCCAGAATCCAGGGATGGAAACAGTCCCTCCTTGTTCTTCAACACCTTCTTCTCCCATTCCTCTCTGCCCCTCAGTCCCTTCCTCCTCCTGTTGTTGCCACTGTTCTGAGAGCCGAGACCTATTTCTCAGCACCTAATTTGGTCCCATGCTCTCCACAGAACCAAAGCCATTTTCAGCAAAGACCTGAACATTGACTCTAAGGGCTTCTTCTCAGCTCTGAGCTGTCTCCTGAGGTGAAGTGACCGTGGAGAACCTCCCCTTTCCTCGCCTCAATAACGTGTCCAAGGTTACTAAGATAACAGACACTGAAGGAAGATTCGCGCCAACCCAGTCCGCAAAGTCTGGAGCCTAATCCACCCAACAACCTCCTGAGCAGCCCAAAGTCTCAGAGACGGAGGCCAGATCTGTTCAAGGTCATCCTCAGCTACATGAGTTCAAAGCCGGCCTCAGATACATGAGATTTTGTCTCAAACAGAACAAAAACAGAATCCACATGTCTACCCCATGTGACATGGGAACGGCTGCTGGCTAACCACTGTTCTAAACAACCCCACCTGCCTCTCCCTCATTCTGTATAACTGTGAGGAAACCCTCAGATATGTTTTACTTGTATCCTGAACTGGAGCTTTTAGAAATAGGAAATCAAGCCATAATATGACAACTCCCCCCACTCCTAAAAGTCACTGTGGGGCAGTTTTTACATCCCATAGTCTTCTGTTTTGTTCATGGTGCACATTTGTGAGTCTTGTTTGTGGGTACGTTCGTCCCGTTCTGACACCACTCTCTTCCTCCGGAAATCTCTGTGTGTCATCAGTACAGCTGCGACTTCTTTTTAAATTGGTGTTTGCATAATCTAACCTTTCTGTTCCTATGCCTCCAACCCACTTGTGTCACTAAATTGGAATTTTTCTTATAGATAGCGTGTATCTGTGTCATTTTAAAATTCATTCTGTCTGCCCATCTTTTAGTTAATTGAGCTAAACCATTTCTGCCCAATAACCTGGTAATGCCCAATAACCTCGTTGATATTTTATACCTGAAGTCTGACTTCTTTTCTTTTTTTAATGTCTCCTTCTTGTTGTCTGCTTATATCCTTCTAGAATCTCACTTCGACCCGCCTGGTGTTTCTGTATATATCTTGAAATCGCTTTTTAAAAAACTTTCTATGCATTTTATCATACACATAAACGGTGTCAGCATTTTGCTAGTTTGAGTGACACATGGAAATGCCACCTCCCACTCTATCCCTTACCCCTCCCCACCGACGAGCCCTTTCCTTATTTCTTCTACGTTTAGAGCCTCGCCAGAAGGTGCTATTGTTGGATTGAGTTATCCAACATAATTCAGAAGGCACAAGGAGAGCGTTAATGCTTCCTCCTATATTTGCTGACCTGGTTGAGGATTCCCTCTGTCTTTTCCTTTCTACGTGGGAACTTCACTTGGTGATTATTTGCTGTTGTTTATGACCGGACCACACTATGTAAACCAAGCTGAACCACATCTTGCTATCCGGCCCAGGCTGACCTTGAACTGAGTCCTCCCACTTGAGTCTCTGAGGCGCTCAGATCACAGGCATGTGCTCCATGCTTGCTCTACCTAGAGATGCATTTCCTCTGACAGGCGTCCATGGCCTCTTCATTCATGAAGGATTTTGTTTGGTTTTGTTCTCTTAGATAGGATTTCAGTGTGTATTCAGCTAGACTCAAACACCATTTTTTTCTGTCTTCAACTCCTAATCCCAAGTGTGTCTGGCACTTGGAGGCAGTTTTGCTGAAAAAGGAATTCTGTGTTGATCTGGAAGTTGTTCCACTGCCTGCACCCCTGCCACCTCCAACAGGAGCCCCTCTGTTTGCCTGCTCCCCGCACCCCTACCTCATCAGGTAAAGTGTGTGCCTCCTGATTTGCTCGAGGTTCTTTTTTCCTGGTCCTAACTTCGATCGAAAACTCCTTACGTAGTTTAGTAAGTTTGATCGTGATGTCTTGGCTTGATTTCTTTGGGTTTATTCTGCTCAACTCTCACTTCTTGGCTCTGAGGCTAGGTCTCTTGCAAAATTTGCAAAGTTTTCAGCAAATATTGTTTCCGTGAACTTTTCCAGTCCTGCTTCTGACACAGAGACATTGGGGCATCTCTTGGATGAGAGTTCCTGAAAGTCTCCCCCCCCCAGTCTTAATTCCCCCCCCCCTTTTTCAAGCAGAGCGCTCTCTACTCCCCCAGTCCCAATTTCATACTCACCTGCTTCCGGGCTGCCCACTGAGCTTTCTGTCCTCAGTAGTTTTCAGTTCTGACATTTCCACTTGGTGCTCCTTTACATCACGCTGATGGCGCTGTGGGTGGGTGTCTCATACATGTGAGGCCCGTATGCTACCCCTGAACCACTTCACCAGTCCTGGAATCACCCATCTTTCCACTGAGGGCTTCTATTCCTTTGTTTGTTTCAAACAAACTCACTGAACATTCTTTTTTTTTTTTTTTTTTTTTTTGGTTCTTTTTTTCGAGCTGGGGATCAAACCCATTGCTTCCTAGGCAAGCGCTCACCACTGAGCTAAATCCCCAACCCCTCACTGAAGCATTCTTATTACAGTTGCTTGAACTCTTTTGGTGTGTGTGTGTGTGTGTGTGTGTGTGTGTGTGTGTGTGTGTGTGTGCGTGCATGTGTGTGTGTGTGCGTGTGTGTGTGTGTGTGCGTGCACATATGTGTGCAGGTGCGTGTGCATGGTGGCCAGTAGCTGGTACCAGATATCTTCAATCCCTCTCCATCTTAGCTTTGAGGCAGACTCTCTCACAGAACCTAGAGCTCACAGTTGCTTCTAGGCTGGCTACCCAGCAAGGCCCAGAGATCTGCCCCAGCCTCCCCAGTCCTGGGATCACAGGCACAGGTCACCAGGCCTGGCTTTTTACAGGAGTGCTAGCCATTAAAGGCAGCCCTATTGATTTTCTTTTGTGATTCACGCTGAAATCTTCTTGGTTCTTGGTATAACAAGAGAATGAGTACCAGATGTATTTAGAGCATATGTGGGTCTCACTGAAATTTGTTATTTCAGCCAGTGTTCTCTGAGATCCTTCCCAAAGCAAGGTAGCCACCAGCTGGACAGTCAATTGGAAGGGAAGTGTAGAATTTGCGCTTGCCTCCACTGACAACCAAAGTTTGTGGGGATTCCTTATTGCTGCTGAGAGAGAACCAGAGCTCCTACTGTGATCTCCACCAACACCCTGGTGGGGAGGCTGCTGGTGGAAATCCTGGCTCCCACCAACACCCTAGAGTACAACACAGGGTTAGGAAGGTAATCCCTTAGTCCAGACAGACACCATAATGTGGAGCAGAGAGGCCTGGGTTCCAGTTGGGATGAGAGTCAAGCTCCTACATAAGCTTCCCTGACACACCCTTAGAGGAGAGAGCACTCACCACAGTCTCGTCAAGATAGCCTCACCTTACTGGCTCTGCTGGGGCCTTTTCTGGAGTGACAGGCTGAAGTTCAGTAGCCGTATCTAGACTCTCTCTGTCTCACTAGGAGTCAATTTTCCTGGTCAGAAAATATCGACTGAAGTTATTTCTATTTAGTCAGTTAGGGGTTCGTGGGGTTTTAGTGGTTTTGTCTGCACCCATGGGTGTTTCGGATCATTGGATTTCCTGTGTGCCCTCAACACAATGCTCTCTGGTGATCTCTCACTCAGAACTGCACGGTCAAGGGTCCTCCAGCTTCTAGTGTCTGCTGCTTACCCTGGCCTCTGGGCGGTGCAGAAACTCTAACCCTGGAATGTCCTTCCTGCCTTGTCTTCTTCTCAGCCGGTCCTCTGGACCAGTTCAAAGTCTGCACCGTGGCGACTCTCCCTCTGCCATAGGCAAGCTCACTCCCCCACACTCTCTCTTCCAGTCTGCTCTTAAACTCTCTAGGCTTTCTGGAGTTCTCCCTGCTACTTCTGGGGTCCTCCTCTTGGGGCGGGGGAGCTGCTCCTTTGTCCCCCAACATGCTTCACATAATGAGAACCCCTAAACGTGTGTTGGATTGATCAGCACCGGGAATACCAATGCTTTTGTTCCCAACTTTTTGGCTGTCTATTGGGTAGGGGAGAAGGCTCATTAGCTTCCTTGCCCTTACTGTAGGGGCTCCAAGACCAGTAAACAGCTTCCTGTCTGCCAGCACTGCCGTTGCCATGGTTTCTCCCACCCCCTAGGACTACTAGGTGAATGCTGATTGACAAACAGAGCGGGGCTGGCCAAGGGTTTTTCAGGCTGACTCGTGGGGGTGGGGAGGTTGGTGCTGTAAAAGAATGCCTTGAAACCATTCAGAGGGCAGGGCGCAGTGGGAGAACTGGGGCTCGACAGCCAAGAATCTCTTTAAAGATAATAACCAGGAGCAGAGACTCCATCATTCATCACCCTCAGAAACGTGAAGGTACTTGTCAGCCCAGATCATTTCTACATATGATTTATTAGACAGGCAATAAGATAACCTTTCTCACTTTTCCTAATATTTTTGTGTATTTATGGACTCAGAATTTATGTGGCATTTTGACTTTTGGTTAGCACTAACCGTGTTGTAAGGAACTATTTAACTGTTTGCAATGTTACTCTCAGGCGCCACTGAGAGGCTAGTCTACTATTCAGAATTCATTTGTAAAGGTATTTTTATATCTTCTTTTATTTATATATTTATTTATTTTTCCTTTTTCTTTAATCCTACAGGTTCTTCACATATATATATGTATATATGTATATTTATGTATGTGTATATATGTATATATGTATATTTATGTATATATGTATATATATGAATATATTATAGATTCCCAGTTTAGGGGTTTTATGGGATTCCATAGTGTGAGAAGGAGTGGGTCTCTATGTCTGTATCTGCTTCTCGTGCCTTCTCTTGGGTTCTTTTCCTTCTGTGTGTTTTGTCCTCTTCTGATGTGTTAGCTTTTGTTTTATCTTATTACATTATATTTTATTATTATCCCTTAGAGCCTGTGTGACTTCTACTGAGTGACAGAAAGGGGATGGATCCAGCTAAATGGGAGACATGGAGGAACTGGGAGGAGTAGAGGGAGGAGAAACCATAATCAATTTTCAATAAAAGAAAAAAAAACTTTAAAGAAATCAATACAACTAGAGGCTGGTCATCAGAGTCCATTCAACATCTCACGCTCAGAAAGTGGGAGGGTAAATTGAACTTGTGGTTCATACCTGTAATCCTAGCACTTAGCACTGAGGCAAGGCTATCAAGATCCGGCTAGAGAGTGAGTTCCTGACTCACCTAGGCAAGAAAAGGGAAAAGAGAAACCCAGAGGGGAATGCATGTTGCTTTTGAAGCCTCTGAATAGCCCCAGGAGAGGGGGCTTCCTAGCAGTCAAGGGTTGGGGTTTGAGCTGGTTGTGGTGCAGTGCGTGTGCCTACAATCCCAGCGCTGGCAGACAGTGGTCCGAGGGCAGCTTGGCCTAGAGAGGGAAGTCATGTCCCAAAAGCATTAGTATTTGAGTCAGAGATAATCGTGGCTAAAACTGTGTCACAACTGCTCAGCCATGGACCAGATGCACAGGATCTGTGACTTTCGCTGGGGAAGGGTCAAGGTCTTAAGGGTCCTCCAAGGCACCTCTTTCAACCCTGTCTTGGGTTCAACTGAGGTGGCTCAAAAACAATGGAGCAGGCTGGAGAGATGGCTCAGCGGTTAAGAGCACTGACTACTCTTCCAGAGGTCCTGAGTTCAGTTCCCAACAACCACATGGTTGCTCATAACCATCTGTAATGGGATCTGATGCCCTCTTCTGGTGTGTCTGAAAACAGCTACAGTGTACTTATATATAATAAAGAAATCTTTAATAAAAAAAAAAAGAAGAGACAAAGAATGGGAACAAACTAAAATTTAAAAAAACAAAAACAACAACAACAAAAAATAAAAAACAATGGAGCTCGATTACTCGAAACCTGGAAACCTTGTGGTCCAAGATAAGGCACCCACGGATTTCCCCTGGCGTCCAGTGAGGAACCATCTCTTACTTCAGACAGTGGTTGTGCCTGTGCCCTCATGGACATGAGGGATGGAGTGGGCTCTCTCCACTCTCTTATGAGGACTTCTTTCCATCCCATCACCTCCTAAAAACCACTGAGCAGGATTTCAACATGTGAGTCCAGTCACCGGATCACACGAGTCACATGCACACAGACACCGGCCAGAGGCTCCCAGGTCCACGATCAGAATGCCTAATCTCACAGCCCAGAAATTCCCAAGCTCCTTAGGTCATCCCTGCACTTGCTCTGTATAGAGCGAGACACCTACAGTTTCCAGTAAGTTCTGTAAAACAGCTGCCACTCTGGAAATCTGTCTTGTTCAACCACTGGGTAATAAAAAAAAACTGTTTGAACACTAAAACGGTTCAGGTCTTTATAGCTCAATGGACTAAAAAAGGGAGTTTGGTCTTTTACAACTTGTCCCCTTCAAGGAGGGGTTCTGGGGGTAATCCACCAATCCCCTAGAAGAGCCTCCCACCCCACAGCTACGCCTCTAGCATTAAGCTGGTGATCAACCTCCAGAGGTCAGTGAGTCATCCTCTCCAGCAAACCCACACTGGGCCATGCTCTCTTCCCGAGTGAGGCCACACTGTGACCGTCTGCTGAGTTCCCCTGGGTCTCCCTCCTCCTTTTATCCACTCATTTTACTCCATTCTGTGTCCTTTGCTGCCCTGGCCCTCGTGGCTTCTATGCCAGCAGCCTGCTTTGTTTTTAGGCCTATCTTCTTTCTCTTTCTTTCAGAGTGTTCTCTCTTATCTCCTCTGGTACCACAAAAGGTCAGGAGGCAAACTCATCCCCAGGTGAGAACCAAGTGTCCCCATTTGCTCTGGGCCTTCACCACAAATTGGTCCAACCCCACAGTTGTGTGGTTATTTGAATACAAGGTCTCTTTCCAATCAGTCTCTCCTCCCAGGATAGAGGCAGGGAGAGAGCTCTGGCCCAGTAATGCCTTCATCCAACCAGGATTCCCTCCGTTATACCAAGGGATCTTTTCCTCAAGAGCCCACCATGATGCCGTACCAGGTGTTATCCCTATGTGGAAGATTCAACCTCAACAACAGGGTCAGAGAGCCAGGCTGTTCTGCCTATGGCTGTCAAGTTGACAAGAGGAAGGACCAGAGGACAGGAGGTAGAGATATGGTGAAAGGCACAGACAGCCTGCCTTGGTTGTCTTATCAAAAACATTCCAATGTGTTGTTTTATGGTTTGCCCTCAAATACTACATCCCAGTGTACTGACCTGGGGAGAAATGACCTGCTAGGTGACTCAGAGCCTGCCCAAGGATACTTTCCTTCCCAGTCTGATTGCGTGTGACCATCTCCTGATCCGTTATCAGAGGTCCATTGCTATTTCTCGCCTGTCAACACATATGCCTTAGGATCCTGTGACGCCAATCTAAACCCTTTTATCTTTACTGCCTGTTTACACCAACACTGAGTTTCAGTTGTTCTTTGTGTGAAGCTTCTTATGGTCTCCGGTCTCATCCGTGTCTGAGCTAGGAAGAGTATTGCTCAAGACATACCTTGTGGTCAACTCTAACTCGATTGGTTCCAGAACTCAAACGCAGAGAAACTCTTTCATTTCTGTTTTCCAGCCATACATCAACTGCCACTTTTAGAGTCAGCTGGGAGAAGGTGTGATATCAAAGTGCAGATGTCATCCCTGCCTTTGGGTCAGGTTTCTGTCTCTGTGACAAAATACCTGAGAAAGGTTAAAGGGAGGAGAAGCTTTGGGGGCTTCATGGTTGGTGTTTGGGAATTTTTATCAGAATGGATATTAAGTATGATTCCTCATATCTGCACATCATGTCTTTGGACCATATTTACATGGCCCTTAGCTTCTCTCTGTCCCTGTCACTCCCGATCCTCTTCCGTTTTTAGCTAGTTCTTCCTTCTACTTTCATGCCAGGTTCTGGGTGGTTTTGCTTTGAAGAGGGGTTACTGCTGTTGTCGTTGTCATTGTCGTCATCGTTGTTGTCGTCTCCACATGTGAACGAATGAATTCCATTAGCATTACTTACTGGAATATAGCTGTAGGTTTATAAGGTCTCATGAGCATAGGAAACTCACCAGTAGCTACTCCACTATGAAAATGCCTCTCATTCACTCACCAACCACTAACTGCCACGGATCCTCAGGGAGGGAAGAGAAGTTTCACAAGTTTTAACCAGTTTTAACCAGTTGGCTGCAATGCAAGCAGAGCATCGTGGTGCTGAGCATTGGACATTCTTTGGTGCCAGGAAGCGGGGAGGGAGGGAGGGAGGGAGAGAGAGAGAGAGAGAGAGAGAGAGAGAGAGAGAGAGAGAGAGAGAGAGAGCGCTCATCAATCCCGTGAGGAGACTGGCTAGCTCATTTGAGCTCCAGGGTTCTGCCTTCTCCCCGCACTTGCTCTGGATTAGACATCCGATGCCACCAGCAGTATTTCACAGGCGCCGTGGATCCCAGTTAGGCCCTCCTGCTTCCATGGCCACTTTGTCAACTGAGCCACTGACTCTGCCGAGCTCTCTGATTCTTAACTTTGTTTCTAGTCTGTGGAAAGGATAGATTGGTAACACGTGTTTATAAAACCCAGGATTTAGGGGTTGGGGATTTAGCTCAGCGGTAGAGCGCTTGCCTAGCAAGCACAAGGCCCTGGGTTCGGTCCCCAGCTCTGAAAAAAAAGAAAAAAATAAAATAAAATAAAACCCAGGATTTGGGAGGCAGAAGCTGTAGAGGGACACACTGTAAGTTCAAGGTCAGCCTGGTCTACTCAGTGAGTTCCAGGCAGTCAGGGATGCCACGGCGGGGCTTCGTCTTAGGGGAAAAGCAGGTAAGCATGGGAGAGAGCAGAAAGTGTCTTCATGCACTTCTGCAATGAGATAAGCATGAAGCATCTGCATGGGTAGGAATACTCAATTCTGCATAAATGATTAGCACACTGTTCTGCATTGATGTATACCCAGAGATCCCTTCTTGTGTGTGTGTGTGTGTGTGTGTGTGTGTTCGTGTTTCTGTCTGTTACTTACACAATCTCAACAGCCGTTACATCTGCAACATCTTTTCCTTTGATAAATCACAGGCAAAAAAACAAAAAAATAAAATAAAAAATGAAAACAGAGGGAAACAAAAGTAGCAAGAGGCCAGTCATAGTGGCGCACACCTTTAATCCCAGCACGGGGGAGGCAGAAGCAAGAGAATATGAGTTTGAGGCCAGCCTGCTCTACACAGAGTTCTTGAACATCCATGGCTACATAGAGAAACCCTGTCTCAAAAAAACAAAAACGAAATCATAATCAAAATCTGAGCAGCCTAGTAGCCTGCATGCTGGTTGTGGAATTGTCAGAAAAGTGAAGGATCTCTTCCAACGGCTATGCCGAGGCTCTGCAAACCCATCAGCACCATTCCCATGCCTGTAGGCTATGTGTAAACTGGATCCCCAAACCAGCAGCAGCAGCAGCAGCAGCAGCAGCAGCAACAGCAGCAGCAGCAGCAGCCTAATACCCTACACTTCTCACCAATACATTCATTTCAAGTCCAGGAGATGGTGCAACGCTTCAACCTTTGCTGTCTCTTCTCAGAGTCCAATGATCCAATGCAAACTTTCCCATTGAAAGCATCAAGGAGAGGTGGGGAGGACGATCCAGTGGGTAAGTTACTTTCCATGTAAGCATAAAGACCCACCTCTGGCTCCCCAGGAAGCCCCAGTGCTCCCACAGCAAAGCAGGGACAGGAGAATTCCTGGAAGCTTGCTGAGCCGTCTGTCTGTCTCTAACGAGGTAGAAGGCAAGGACGGAAACTAAGGTGTTCTTTTTACTCCCACCTCCAACACAACTGTGTCACATGTATACCTACACACACACACACACACACACACACACACACACACACACACGAGTGTGCATATATACACATGCACACATCATACATATGCACATTCCCACGCCATTCATTACATAAATCCACTAAAATGACTGATAGGCAACAGTGCTATTTACAAAAGCTCTAATTATACTCTTTTTTATTTAGTAAAAGACCTAAAAGCGAGGCGTGGTGACACATGCCTTTAATCTCAGCATGAGAAGGCAGAGGCAGGTGGATCTCTGTGAGTTCTAGGCCAGCTTGGTCTACATAGCAAGTTCCAGGCTAGCCCTGATTTAAAAAAAAAAAAAAAAAAAAAAAGGACGGAAGGAAGGGGGATGGGGTGGGGGAGAGAAGGACATAGCCCCAGATGTTGCTATTGATCTCAGCTCAGAATGGGGAGTCCTGGGGAACGAGGTCTAGTAATAGACCTTTCCAACCTCTGTCCATCCACAATGTGTCATAATACATCTTGCCAGCCTGGAGCCTGTTGGAATTGCCAACTGCGAGCTTAAGGCACAGCAGAGATGACATTTAGACATTTAGAGGCCCCGTGTCTCTCCTCTGTGTTAGAAGCCTCTTCACCTGCAGTCACTGTGACAGATCTTGCCACTCTGGAAATGGAACGGAACAGTGGCTTTCCACATTTGCTTGTGGAAGAAACTGACAGCAAGAAGAAGTGCGCTTTACACTGGAGCTGGGAGTCCGTATGTGCAAATATCTCACGAAGCATTGCTCGCCCCTGTTAAGAGCAATACATTCTGACAGTCTCTCTCCTTTTAAATGTTTTATGTCTGCTTAAGGACGAAGAGGGGGGATGGGGAATAGGAAAGGGGAGAGGGTAGGAAGAAATAAATTTATTTCCCAGCCTACTCAGGAGATCAAGAGGGCAATACTAAACTAGAAAAATATATGTTTAAATATCTTTTTTTTTTTTAAAAAAAAGATGTTCTCCCAGTCCAGGGCCTTTGAGCGAGTCTTAATAGTGCCATCTACTGTGCATTCTGGGTATTGCAAGCATTGGTGGTTTGGTTTCTTTGTTTTTGTTGTTTTGTGGCCCTGAGATTTAGTTTCCCCCTTTTTCTTTTAAGAACAACCTCCCCTGCCAACCCCTGCGAGTGGAGATGCTTCCCAAACAGTTTAAGGAGAGGTTTACATGAATACATACCACATATGTCCTATCCTGAATCTTAAGACCAAGTATTTCACATTCAGTCCTCAAAAGGAGGATTTGCCTATTGCAGAACACAATGTAACTAGGGCCTTGGGGACAAAAGTCGAACCACCTAACCATAGTCAGTGATTCCCAGGAAACAAATCTTAAATCCAGAGCACTGTAGACAAGTGCTTCACACTGAATTACTATTGTCTATCAAATATAATATAACAAAGAACCAATAATCCATTATCGATCCTGACTATACTTTTGTTCTGCAATAGAACTTTTTTTTGGGGGGAGGGGGTTTCTCCTCAGCCTCCACCAGCTTTCTCCAAAAACAATTAAAAATAACATAGGGCACAATACCATTGTCGCAAAAATTAGAATACAGAAATCCCATCAGCTCTCTGTGAATAATGGAGTTTCCATGCTGCCTAGCCACTGTAACACACAGAATTTAATATTCAGTAGAAAAGAATGTTTCCTGCTAGCCAGCAAGGGCAGCTATTTTGTTTCACTTCAGAGTAATCTGTGTGTGTTTCTGACACAAACATGTTAGGAAGAGTCTTTGTCATTCCTCCACAGTCTGCTTAAATAACCACAGAATGTGCCCGCAAGAGTCCGTGCTCATCCAGCCCTGCCACCGAGACAGACCTCTTCCACCTTGTGCGTGCAGCTGAGACACGGCCACTTGGGTTTCACCAGAACACCTTATGCACCAAAACTTAAAAAAAGAAATGAAGAAACATTACCACCACTGATGGCAGGCTGCCGCTGCTAGAAAGTTAGGGACTTAGACGTCTTTCATTTGGAAGAGGTTTAAATAGTTGGAAGTCTGAAATGCCTTCTGGTTTTACCCTGGATATAACAGCTGGTTTCTTCTCCCTAAATGGTTTCGGACTGATAAGTTTTAGAAAGCATAGGGATGGGTTTGACTGGGGGATGAATCAAGATACCACTTCAGAGGCACAGCCTGCGATGCCAGCGCTAAAGTCGCAGGGCAGACGCAATAATTCACACCATCCTTGGCCATACAGGGAGGTCAAGGCCAGCCTGGGCTGGAGAAGCTGACTCAAAACAAACAAAACAACAACAGAAGTTGTGGTGAAAGCGCATCCCATATAATAATCACCCACGCAGACTGGCAGGGCCCAGGGAAGCCATTTCGGCCATGACATTACATTATCAAGTGTAAGGCATTATTAACTATCCAAGGAAGCCAGAGGCCTTCGGTTCCCAATGGCTATTTTGGGAAGAGTTGAATATGATTTATTAATCATGCCCATAGGATTAGTGGTTCAATAGCAAACTCAGGAAAAGAGTGTGGAACCCAAAGGGCTGACAACTCTCCCAGAGGCCATCCATGGGCCCATCTTGCTTGAAAACTCATCAAGTAATAGGACAGGGGTTCCAGACACTCACAAGCCTTTTCTTGTTCTGAAACATTCTCTGCCCTCACCTACATTTGTTTTATGAGTCAGGAATGTGAGACTTTTTTTTAATGTGTGTTCGGAGCAACCTTCCCAGGATTCCACAGATGGCCCCAGAAGGGAGCTGGCAAGCAGTCATCCGTCAAAATGGCAGACTGTACAATTTTATATATGTTATATGTGTAAATATATACATACATATATATATTAAAACACAACTATAGAATTAAGATTAATTCTTAATTCTAGTAGCCCAAACATTAGCCGTTTCACCTCATAAGGGCTTTCAGGATCATCAGGAAAGTTCAGCTGATGAACTAGGGTCTCTGTTCTCAGTACTGACCAGAGCAAAGCAACCCTCGCCTGTCTGGCCACGTGGACATGGCAAGGTGCTGTGGTCAGGGATCCTCGCTGGTTAATCATCAAAAGTTGCTTCACAGGCCCCTGCTTACCCCTCACCACATCTGGCCTCGCTGTTCCCTTCATTCCCCGCCAACCTAAAAGATGCCAGGGGACTCTGCTTAAAGGCAAATCAAAACCTACTCTCTATCTGGTTAGTTTCTGCGCATGACTGAGACAAGGGCGAGCGGGTCCACTGCAGGTCTATGAGCTCCCCCTGATCTCTTCCTGCTGTGTTGCTGGAGCTGAGCTTCTCAGGGGTCCAAGTGTTGAAAGAAGAAGACATGGGGAGCTGGGATGAGAAGAAGACTGTGGTTCAATTCCAAGGCTCACTTTATCAAGGCAATACAGGGTACACAACTTCTTTTTTACGACCAGATGTACAACTTGCCTCATTTGAAGAGAACCTCAATCGAACCGTTCCCAGCTCTTTTCTAGCTTCCTCTCTCCTCCGTCTCCTCCCCTCTTCTTGCCTCTCCCCTCTCCTCCTCTGGGGTATGCGCGTACACAAATAAATTTAGCATTTCTCGCCCCAGAGGAGCCTCTGGTCTAGTTGGGAAGGAAACACAACACAAAGAAACAAGGAGTGGCGGGAACAGGGGAGGAGAGGAACTCTAAATCCTAATATTCCCAGCAGCTGTGACCATCAGCCATTATGCAAATCTGTGGAAGCAAGTTGGGGAACTAGACGCTGAACCTATAATCATAACGTGAGCACTGAACCTCGGGAGAAATGGTTCAACGGGGAAAGTGAATCAGTTCTGATCTCCAACCTATCTTTTACCAGTCAGCTTCCTACAGTGATTCTAGAAGGTTCTTTCATTCACACCGAACAGGAGCTCCATGACTGAAAACAGTGCTACCCATGAGAAGCTAAAGGTGCCAACATGCTTTTACCCCTTGCTGGCTGCTACCGCCCTCATCGCCTCTTCGATTCATCTCCAGATGTGCTCAGGCCAAGGGAGTTGTTCCACCCCATCTGGCTCGGCCAGTTATTCCTCACAAGCTGACTCAGCAGTCTCTCTCTGAAGGGCTGTTCAAGGATCTGAGGCTCTCTTCCTTAGAGGCACTCCCTCTTAGGTTAAAACTTACAGTTAGAAAGGAGGTGGGGGTAGGAGCGTCCGTGCGTGCAAAACCCTCCTCTGCCCAAGCAAGAGCAGTCAGGTCTGCCCATGAGCCAGTTTTGCCAGTTTACCTTCAGCTACTGACTTTTCACTGAAAGTCATTCCTCAGACCAGATGGGCCTTGTCAGAATGAATCACTGTCTCTTCACTTCGTCTAAACCTGAGCTGAAGAAACTTTGTGAGGATGCGCCGTTTGCATCCCAAACCTGGCCGCCAGGACTCAGATTGCAAGTAACTGAGTAGGGTGAAGTTAGCTGGCCTAGGTATCCCCAAACGTAGCTTGCTCTTGTGAATGTCTTCGTAATGTCACCTGCCTCTCAAAACTATGCAGACAGCCAAGCGATGTGAACACTGGGCCCTCATAACCCACGGCCAGCTTGGTGGAGAGAGAACTGAGTGGTAGACTCAGGTTGCCCGGATTCTTCCCAGCAGCCTGGACTCCAAGAGGGATGGGCTTGCCTAATCTCTTCTGCTCTTTCCGTCCTCCCCATTACAATCAACCTCCCACCCGAGAATCTGGGGGCCCCTTCCTTGCAATGATCTCAGTTGTGGAAAAGAGGACACAGAGAGCGGGTCACAGGCAGAGAACCCTCCAGAGACTGTGGCATGTCCACTTCCAGGCCAGCCCTGGAGACTCACCTCTCCATTTTCTCCTGACCTAGCCCCTGGCACCCTGTTCAAAGTGATCGAATTAAATCGGGAATTCGGGGGAAATGGAAGACAGAATTTGGCCAGCCCAGGCGGCGCCCTCTGTTAGTCCGCCATGAACCCAAATTCTAGATACCCCGGCTCACTGCACTGCGGGTCCCCTAAGGAGAAAGAGCCTCCTGTGCGATACTGGAAGCTGCTGGCCTACACAAAACTGGAATGTCCATTTATCTAATATATAAAATGTATATTACTACAGCGAAGCTCCGAATGGAACGGCATGCTTTCCACTAGTGAGAGTTTTAATAACGACATCAATTCTCTTTCAACACCACCCGACCCCCTTAAAAGCCAGGAAGTGGGTCTTGGAGCTTTGCGACCCGCGTCTTTGGTGAGACACAGAGTCTGCAGGCTCCATTCAGGCTGCGCTCAGGACGGGACACTGGGAGAGCCTTGAGCTCAAAGAGAGCTGGGGGTGGGGTAGGGTGGAGTGGGGTGGGGAGTGACCTAGGCTCCAGGAGAGCTCGCGGCTCGCGGGCTCTGACGGCTCTGGGTGCCGGGAGAGCTCCGCCCGCGGCGCTGGGGGTGGCGGGCTACTGGGAGCCGCCTCCTCTGCAACTTTCTCAATCGCTCCAGGGTGAGAGAGGCGGGGTGAGGGGTTCAGTTAAAAGGCGCCACGGCCAACAGGTGTCCAAGATCGCAGCGCGCGGCGCGCTCCGCTCTCCCAACTCGCAGCCAGTCGGCCGCGCTCCCGCCTACTGAGCGCAGCCTCTACCAGGATCCGCGGGGACCAGCTCGGGATCAGCCGGCGACCCACTTCTGACCAACCCAGGAGCGGCCCGATACCCACTCCCGACCAACCGGCGACCGATCCCGGGACCCACTCCGGACCTGCTCCTTACAGGGGACAGCGCCTCGTCGCTTCCCGCCGCCCAGCGCCGCACGCTCCTCCGGACACAGGTGCGACCGCCAATCCGCACCACCGAGTCACATTGGTGTAGCCCGCCCCTGATCGCGACGCCGCACGGCGGCTGGGGCGCGAGACTCAGCCACTAGGGACGCGTGGGGTGCGAGGAGGGGTGCGGGCTGCTGCGGTCCTGGGAAACCGAGGGCCGAACGCGCCGCGCCGTCCCCACGGGCCACCGCCACCCGCGCATAGGGACCCGAGCCGTGAACGCGTTTCTGCGGCTGGAGGCGTCTGGCGGGGCTCGGGGTTGGAGCCCGCTGCTCTCGCCGCCGCGCACAGCCTGAACCGGGAGGTCCGGCACAGCACGGAGTGGGGAGGGACGCGGGGGCCAGGCTGTTCCGCGCGCGACTGAGACGTGTCGCCAGTGTTCCTTTGCTAGAATTTTCCCGAGGCCTCCTGGCTGCGTTGTCTGCTGCCATTGAAAGTTTTTAACTAACCGAAAGCTTAGCAGGAAAACTCGGTTTCATTTGTTAAGCAGGAGGCTTCCGTGGGAAGACACTGACCTTTACCACCTGAAGCACTGGGGTGACGTGGGCAACGGCCCAAAACGCGCGTCCGTAGCCGCTCCCGCGAGCTGGGGAACCCCAGCCTGCACTCGGGTGGAGATTTTTGATTGCCTTTTCTCATTTTTTTAATGCTTTTTAAGGATTTGCGTCCAGGCGGGACGCTGCAGCTGGAAGGGAAGCTTCCAGGCAAGGGGTTCGTAGACGTTGTGCTGCCGAGAAACGTGTCCCTTAGTTAGGACTCTTGCATCAGCCCCTCGGTGCTGCCACACTGGAAGGGAGCATAAGCCTAGATGGGACCAATTGCTCGGGTCCATGAGACTGTCCTGAGAAGCCTGGCACAGTCATGGCTCCCTTTACCCCGGAGTCCTTTGGAAACTATGGGGCTGAGCTAGTCAATTGTGAGAAGGGTGGAGGGTGAGGTGGGGTCAGCAAATGAGGTGTTCCACCAGCTCCCCGAACTGTCTGTCCTTCAAGGCAAACAGGGGTCATATATACAATACATATCATAAAGAAGGAGAAGCTCCCTTTTTCTTAGGAGAATTGAGTCACGGATTCAAGGCAATCTGTAGGTGACCCAGGCCAAATGGGGACCTGCATGTGACCTCCTAGTCCTAAGGCCAGCTTGGAAATCACCTCCTACACCACAGTTGAATATTGACGATTTCACCTGCTGGCTTAGTACTCCTAACCCTTTGTGAGGTCAAATTTTAACCTCTTCCTCCTCTTAGAAAGGCCATTTAAGACAAGCAGCTGCAGTCAGATATGCCGGGAGCCACAGCTATGACCCAGCTACCTGGTTTTCTTTTGGAGTGTTTGGGGTTTTGGGGGGTTTTGTTTGTTTGTTTGTTTGTTTTCTTCTCGGCCTTGTTTGTTCAATTCGGCTACCTCTTTCCCGGTTTTGATTTGTTTTTGTTTTTGTTTTTTTATTTGTTTTGGTTCTTTCCCGTTTTTGATTTGCTTTTTAAATTTGTTTTGGTTCTATTCTGTTTTTGTCCTTTTTTGGTGTTTGTTTCTTGAGCCAGGGTCTTGCTCTACAGAAAAGTTTTCCTCCAGTTAGCACAATCCTCCTGCCTCAGCCTCCAGAGTTCTGCTATTATAGATGCACCCCCCCCACCCACCCCCCCGCGCCGTGTTGTCTAACCCCAGCTGCATGGATTTAGAAGCCAACCCGGGTAACACAGCAAACTCAACAAACACTTTAAAGTCATTTCCTAAACAAGTGCAAAGTTTACGCAGAAGTTGATTTTTTTCTTCTGTGTTGATAATAATTGGCTAGTCTGTGGATGCTATAGGCAGGCGAGGGTTCATGCCTCAGCGATCCTCCAGCTCTGTACTTGGGGTCAGGTGTGTGGATGTTTATTTCCATGTCCTGATCTCCACTGAGCAGAGGGGGGCAGGAAGAACAGAAGGTCTAATTCCAATCAGATTGTTTTGTTAAACTTGGAACACTGTTGCTTTTCAATCCTTCTGCTCTTGGGGGCAGACCACATGGAGCTGCGAGACCGCTCAAAGGACAACCAGCTTCCCTAAGGGCCTCTGACAGTCTAGGTATAAATGGGTCACGGCTGAACCTGCCGAGCCACTGTTTCTCCCCGCCGCGTTTCTGTTTTCCAAATTGGATTGGACCTGCTGTTCCACCTGTGTATGTCAGCTTCCCTTAACTTCAGAGTTGAGTGGGCTCCAGCAAGTACGGTGCTCTGCCACAGCCACTGTGGGCAAGGAGGGACTTCTCTCCGCGCCTGCTTGGAGTCCCTTGGGAAACAGGATGTAACTTGCTAAGCAGGAGGATAGGATGCTTTTAAGAGCCAGAGGATTCATTACAGCTTGGAAGGGGTGGAAGCGAGTGAGTCAGGACAGCGGGGAGGGTGGAATTTACTCAAAAAAAGAGGTTGATTGTGACAGACGAGGTGTAGCTATGAATCAGTGAGGAAGGTTCCCGCCCTGAAATAGATGAAATAGAAGGACATTGGCTCATGGAAGCTCAGCCAGGACACAGACAATGTACACTGTGTCACCCAAGGCAATATACACTGTGGTGCCACCCAAGGCAAAAAGCCCCATCCGGTGGCTCCTGGGATGAACCACTGAACTAAATTTCCCATCATTTTTCATCATATATTTATTTTAGAATCACTTCAAGGTTAAAACCGTAGTCCACAGTGCAACGCTCACTTGCAACACATATCAAAACAGACACGGAGCGTTAACCCAACAGTCCCAGCAATTCCCAGCCTGCGTGTACAAACCTAAGGGCAGACTCATTTCAGTGTCGTTGTTTGGTCGGTTTCTGTCCTTTTCTTGCCCTGTTCCTCTCACACAGAAGATGGAAGCAGGGCTTGTAGTGAAAGGTTAAGTTGGGGCGTCTCAAATGTAAATATAAACCATCAGTAATGACATATGACTAAAGTATTTTAAAGCAGTGGCTTCAGCCTAGAAACTACAGGGAAACAACACTGGGTCCTGTGGAATTTCACCCATTCCGCCCTAAGAACTGGGCAGCCATGCCTCTAAGGTGAGGTTGGCCCAAGCTTTTGTCTGTCACTGATACACTGAGTGCGATACACTGAGTGACCTGTATGGAAACACAAACATACGAGGTGGGCTTAGCCAGAACTCGGTTTTGCCTTTATAGTAACAAGGACTCTGCTTTGGTGCACTCCATACCCACATCTTTATTATGTGCTAAAGACTAGGTGAATTAAGTCAGGTAAACAAACTTTTTTTAAATTTATTCATTTATTCATTTATTTATTTATTTGAGAACTATACTAGAGAGCACACAGAAATATATGTTGGCCATGGTTTGGGAGCAACACACTTAACCCTATGACAGAGTCAATTGCGTTGTCACCTA
Source organism: Rattus rattus (assembly GCF_011064425.1). NCBI lineage: Eukaryota > Metazoa > Chordata > Mammalia > Rodentia > Muridae > Rattus > Rattus rattus. The sequence continues at coordinate 67,711,414 of NC_046165.1, forward strand.
TCCGCATCCTAGAGGAGGCAGCGTGTGCTGTGGTGTTTGCCCAGGGAAAGAGTTAAGAATACACACCCAGAACCAGAGATAGGACCCGCTTTCTGGCCAAATCAATGATTCCTGTTTTACGTTTCTTTGTCTTCTCTAGTGCCAACCATCCAGAGGACAAGATGGATTGGGGCACGCTACAGAGCATCCTCGGGGGTGTCAACAAGCACTCCACCAGCATTGGGAAAATCTGGCTTACCGTCCTCTTCATCTTCCGCATCATGATCCTCGTGGTGGCCGCGAAGGAGGTGTGGGGAGATGAGCAAGCCGATTTTGTTTGCAACACTCTCCAGCCTGGCTGTAAGAATGTGTGCTACGACCACCACTTCCCCATCTCTCACATCCGGCTCTGGGCTCTGCAGCTGATCATGGTGTCCACGCCGGCCCTCCTGGTAGCTATGCACGTGGCCTACCGGAGACACGAAAAGAAACGGAAGTTCATGAAGGGAGAGATAAAGAACGAGTTTAAGGACATCGAAGAGATCAAAACCCAGAAGGTCCGTATCGAAGGGTCCCTGTGGTGGACCTACACCACCAGCATCTTCTTCCGGGTCATCTTCGAAGCTGTCTTCATGTATGTCTTTTACATCATGTACAATGGCTTCTTCATGCAGCGTCTGGTGAAGTGTAACGCCTGGCCTTGTCCCAATACAGTGGACTGCTTCATTTCCAGGCCCACAGAAAAGACTGTCTTCACGGTGTTCATGATCTCTGTGTCTGGAATTTGCATCCTGCTAAACATCACAGAGCTGTGCTATCTGTTCATTAGGTATTGCTCAGGGAAGTCCAAAAGACCAGTCTAATGCATTGCCTGGCTGTTAAGCAAAGATGAGGGGGAGGATGAGGCAACCTGCGCTTAGTTATCAGAGTTCGGCTACCAGCATCTCCTGGGGCAAACATTCCCACCTTAAATGCCGCCATTTGAAGTCCCCCGCAGGCCTCCCATGAAACTCCAGAAGCCTCCATGGGCCTCCCTTCCCCCAAAGCTCCCAAACAAAGGCCCAATTCTATGCCTGTATTAATGGGTTCTAAAGTTAGTTCCACTGAGACCCCGTGCTGGTAGTGACTATGCTTTAGGATACATTCACAGTCTAAACAAAGGGATCTCACATTGTTTCTCTTCCTCTGAGGACAGGAGACATGAGCCCAGTCCTGAGGAAGGTACAGAGAAAGTTCCTCCCTCCGGGTCCCCTTCCCCAAGTTGCCCCCAGTTAAGGGTAAAGAATCTTCGTTCTGTTATTTTCTTTCCTAGTTTAAGTTTGCAACAATGGACAAAAGCTATTTAATGTTTCAAGCTAGCTGTGTCCTTTTTTTTTTTTTTTTAAATGAAAACCTTAAAATGATAGGTTCTTTTGTTCTTAAAATGATCTGGAAAGCATTATACATTCCTCCTATTTCAGAGGTTCGGTTTGTGATGTGAGCATGTGTGTAACCAGATCTCACAAGGTCTTTAAAACGTTGGCCTTTTGGTTATGGGAAACCTGGGCTGTGGCTGAGAGCCCACCTATTGTATTCATCCTTGGTGTGCTGAGTACAGCCGGCAACAACGTTACAGCCTGTCTCAAATGAGACAAACTGGAAGCTTCTCCTGTTAGCTTCTGACGAGAAGAGGCCTTGATTAAAATTTTCAACAGTAATTTTGTGTAAGAGGCAGATAGGTTATGCCTACAACTGCCCCCTGCCATGAGCCTAACTCAGCCCCCCTCCACCCCCAGCTTGTCTACTCTGTAGCTGTGGGATGTGGCAGTCAGTATCAAAAGACTTCATGAGTTTGCTTGGGAATTTCACTGCCACAGTACAATTTAATGGTGCAGAAACAAGATGGGGTGGTTTTCAAAGAACCGATGAAACTTCTAGACTCTAAATCCTGTTGATTAAAACTGAGTTTTTCTACTTCGAATGTCTGTTTGCCTCCCTTTTCAGCATTGCCTTCTAAACTGGAAACAGAAATGTCGATATTTGGAAAAAATAGAAGAAACTAGTTTAGGTCAATGTGTAACTTTTCTAGGACAAGTTGAACCTTAGCATTGTCATTCTGCCTGATGTGTTTCCCACAAGATGACAGTCAACAAATCCAACAGGGGACACTTCTTCCTGCCAAGAATGTCGTTGGGAAGCCATTCTGTAACAATAAATAAGAGTTGTGGTTTCATGCTTGTCACTGATATAATTTTGTAAACTCCTAAATGTCATTTATTAAAATATGATTATTTTGTATACTTTAAAATTAAATAAGGTTTTTAATAGAATACCAAACTTTAATGATCAATAGTAAATTTTTCTGGCTTTGCTTTGTTTTTTGTCTTTAAGATGGAGCCTCACTCTGTCACCAGGCTGGCTTAGACCTGTCAGAAATCTGCCTGCCCCTGCCTCCCAAGGACTGGGATTAAAGGTGCACGCCACCATGCCCAACTGTACTAATTTGTTACATATATTTCATAGTTTATATCTTAAAACATCCCAGTAGTATATTCACATGTTACTGCACCCACTGTTCTGGGATTCTACTCCAGTTACAAAAAAATACCAGGGGCTGGAGAGATGGCTCAGTGGTTAAGAGCGCTGACTGCTCTTCTAGAGGTCCTGAGTTCAAATCCCAGCAACCACATGGTGGCTCACAAACATCTTTAATGAGATCAGATGCCCTCTTCTGGTGTGTCTGAAGACAGCTACAGTGTACTTATATATAATAAATAAGTACATCTTTAAAAAAAATATACCAGATGGCTAGAAAACTTGTTAAAGAGAGAGGGGACAGAACATTGCTGCCCAAATCCATGGCACTCTAAGAGGTTCAGTGAACCCCATTCTAAGGACTGTAAGGTCTGAGAGTCAGAGCACAGCATCAGAATGCTAAGCCCTGGTGACAGGATCAGTCCAGTTTCTAGAAAAATCAGGGGAACTCACAGTTTACAAGGTTCTTAGGCTCAGTGTGTAATCAGCGCTAAAACACCTGTCTCCATGAATGAGTCCCCATTCATGTGGAATACCAGTATCACAAAAAAAATCAATAAATAATATTCTTTATATTTAAAAAGTAAAACACCTCCCACTGGGAAGACCACAACATGAGAGCCATCCTCTGCAGAACTTCCCAAGATTTTTTGCGTGTCTAGAAGCATGTGGCCCATGGATGGCATTATGTTTCCTCAATGTCTATTCCCACGGGACATACCTGTCCCAGGTAAGTGACTGCCTCTACACAGCACTCTCCTGGATGCCACCAACACTTCCATCCTTTAAGCTTCACATTGGGGCCATCAAAGCATTTTAAACATGAATGACAATTTTTTTATAGAGGACCATACATCACAGCTCGAAAGGGATAAAACTCAGCCCACTTCCACTCAGGCAATAGAACAGGTGAATAGTTTCTCCTACCTGCCAGGGTGCCCTGTACACACCCTGTTGGAAGAACAGACAGCCTTTTAAATGGCTAGTTCCACTCCTACACATTGTGAAGATTATCACTCTTGAGGTCTTAAAGAACAGGGCCAAAATAATTACAAACCACCAACAACCACTTCATAGGACTGACAGAGAGGTCTGGCCACAAGCTTGAAAATTAAAGCTTGACCTCTGGAATATGATCCTCCTGAACTAGCAGGCGGCAATTAGTCCGTGAGGAGAAGCCTTGGTGTGAGTGAACTCTGAAGGTTACAGGTGATGTTCCCCCACCCCCACCCCCATCCCCCGCCCCCAACCTAGGTGGCACTGACTAAGGAATGGTGCTCCTGTGAAGACACGGGCCACTGCTAGTCTAAGTGGAACAACAGAGTGTTCTATTGGTTTCCCTGGGCCTAAGCTGTCTCAGGTACCACTGTTCTAACTAGGTGACTCACCCGCCCGGGAGCAGCTTGCAAATGCTGACTAGATTGCGGTGGGTAGAAGGGAGCTCCCTGCTTACCCTGGCCTAGGCCCTTCACCTTACAGTGGGCTTCCTGAATACTTCCCACGCCTAGGAAAATCAATGGGGGTGATTTACACAGACCTTCTCCTCCACCTAGGACAGTAGAATGATATTATCATTAATATGTCATCTCTCTTCCACTCAATAGACCCTGGGTGACATGGCGAATGACACTGGAAATAGGAATGTCTCCTGCAAAGCTCCATTCACTGGAAGCGTGAGAACGTGCGGGCTGACACTGAGATAAACCTAACACGGTGACCTCAGAGACCAGCCGTGTCAGCAGGGGAAGGAGGGCTGAGTGCAAACACAGACGCACAGTAAAGATGAGTGGCAGGCAGCTGTAGCACTCTGTGACTCGAGAAATCAAGGGCCGGAGAGTAAGTAGATCAATGGCTACTACCACACGCAGCCATAGGCTCCATCCCCAGCCTGTGCCTACCACACACAGACACGGGTTCCATCTCCTCCCTTGAAGAGAGTAAGTAAACAGAAATGGCCCTCCAGGCGGATGCCTGCAATCCCAAGGCCTCGGAGACGAAGGTAGGAGAATATGAAGTTCATTGTCATGCTCAGCTGCATACTTGGTTCAAAGCCAGCCTAAACTTCACAAGACGCTGCCTCAAAACAGCAGAAACTAAACGACTTAAATGAATATAAATAAGCGACTAGGAAAGAGGCCAGTATGGTAAGAATGAGTGTTACAGGTTTGTCCTGTCAGGGCCTCCATACTACCTGATGTGTATACCACATCTCTTGCTTCCTGTCATCCTCATTGCAACATAAAAACCATCAAGTCGTCACCTGTAGAGGGGTGAGGGGAAGGGGTCATGAAGAAGGCACAGCTCTGGTCAAGATCAAAGGCCAACAGGAATGGTTCAACCCCTCGGAGGTTAGGTTGATAGGCCTTGTGGAATTTATCCCTCCCACAAGGAAGGCTAACTCCACAGACCTGCCACCTACATCTGTTGCAAAGCTTCTGGAATCCATGGTGTAACTGCGGCCCCACAAGGTCCCATGGTCCATTCTGGCACATCCCTCCTGATTTATTTCATCGGCTGCTATGTACTGTACACCATCTAAGCACCCGGCACGATTAGTCCCTGGGACTTGAGCTGACAACTAGAGCTTGAGCCTTCATGTTGAAGGCTGCACGTCAGCAAATCTGACAGACTGTTTCTGTGGCAGGCCAATGCCACAGCAAAAAGAGAGAGCAGGGACTGCCAGGCACCAGGGCATGGCGCCCACACAGGCGAGTGCAGAATGCTCACTCTTAGAAGAAGCCTAAAGGAAGCAAGCCAGGGAGCCACCTGTCTCAGGGCAGTAAGACAAAAGGCTAGGAATGGGTTCCAGGAAGCAGGGGTGTGTAAGGAGACGATGAGGCCAAAAAAGGAGGTGGCCTGACCAACTCGAGACCAAGCAGCCACCAGGAGGATTTATGGCCCTGAGTCTCTTCCTGCTATGCCCACAGCGGCCTCCTTGCCACCCCGCTCTCTGTCCAGCCTTGCTCCGCTCTCACTCGGAGGATCAAAAGCACATCTGTTCTCTACTCGGGCACTCCGCAAATAACCGAGGATAGAGCGGAGCTCAGCCCAGCCGTGATTTCAGGCTGGTCATCTACACGTCCAACGTTCAGCGACTGCTGTACACTGTCCTAGTAAACACTAGCTGGTTTAAGTTCCTCCAGGAATGAACCAAACACTCTGACCTCAGGCTGTGATTGTGGCCACGAGTTCCCTCCCCAAAGCCTCCTGGTGCACTCACTGGTGACCAGATGAAGGGATATGACTAGCCACAAGGAGCCCAGTGCTCCACGTGGTGCTGCAGCAGAACCATGCCCCAGGGATGCTCTTCTAGGCATGATGCAGTCTAATCTCAGCCTAACGACGGCGCAACAGCACCATCTCCTTCGGTCACTTTAAAATGAAAAGGCAGCTGCCGTGACTTGTGTAGATGCTGATATAGAGACACGTTTCTATTTCTAATTAAGTCACTCAGACGTGTAGACAGTCAGAAGTGGGACTCAGCCTCATTTCTTGCCCTGAAATCTCACTTATCCTATTTCCCATGAACCCCTCCAGTCTCTTCCCACAGAGCTGTATACACAGCCACAACAACAGTGGGTCAGTTTGGGAATGTCTTTCTTACTTCACGATGGTATCGGAGGTGCAGACTTGGAATCCAAGTGTGGACCTTTTCCTGGGCTAGGGCACTATTTGTCTGATCCTGTTTCCCGGACAACAGTAGTGCCTGAAGCTCCTAGCTGGCCTCAGGATCCTGAGGGGAAACCATAGCACTCTACAGTGTGCTGCTATGAAATGAGCTAAAATGCTCAGTGACGTGAGTGGAATAATAGAATTCCCTTTTTGTTTCGTTCTGTTTTGGTTTTTCAATCCAGAGTTTCTCTGTAGCCCTAGCTGCCCTGGAACTCACTCTGTAGACCAGGCTGGCCTTGAACTTAGAGATTTGCCTGCCTCTGCCTCCCAAGTGCTGGGATCGAAGGTGTACACCACCACTGCCTGGTGATCAATTGAGTATCTTCAACTTGCAATGAGGTTTTAGGATATAAGTCTGTATTAGTCAAGGACCACCTGTATGCATACACATGTCTATATAACAAAGACTCACAATGGTTTTTGTTCACATTTCTGTGTTTTCTCACATTTATTTATTTATTATTTATTTATTTTTTCTGCGTATAAGGATGGTAGGTAAGTACTATGATGTCTGTAGAGGTCAAAGGCCAACCTGGAGAAGTCAGTTCTCCACCATGTAGGTTCCAGGGATTGAACTCAGGTCTTTAGTCTTGGATGCAAGTGCCTTTACCAGACGAATCACATGACTCCCCTTTGCTTCCACTTCTAACGTCAGTTTTTCTGTGACAGTTCCTACTCGGTGATGTGTCTTGGAACTCCTCCTAGATTAGTATATTTAAATATTTGTCCCTTGCAATATAACTGTCTCCTTGCTAAGGGACAGTTACATGGCTACCCAGTTTTCACAGAAACTACCCTTCCCTTCCCTAACAAAACACATTTCCCTTGTGTAGAGCTTTTCTAACCTGTCCATTCCCCCCTGTCCTTCCAGACCTGGAACCCTGTCTTCTGTTTATTAGCAATTCCTTTAGATTGTAGATTGTAAGCTTGACTTTTCATGGTCACTTAAACCAATAAAAAGTGTTAAATATGGAAGACTCCCTTTCAGCACTGCAAGGTTTGAGTTTGGACTTTTAGGGATAAATGAACTTAGTGACATCTAGTTTTCAGGCTTCTGTGTTGATATAAAGAGATTATGACATTTTATCACACAATTTGCAAAAAAAAAAAAAAAATCATGCTTGCCACCTCATGAACCATTTGAAAAGGGCCGTTTATTGAGATCCTCCTGTGATCTCGAAGACGAAGATGGGTGTGGAAGGCTCCATGTTGGTGGAAGACCTGGGAGAAGTGGCTGCTGTACTGCGTGTAGCAGAGAGCTGCGACAGGTGTGCCAAAGCCCGCAACAGCTCGGGCGGGGGTCCCACGGTTTGGGTTTCGGTTGGATTTTGTGGGCCATGACAGACCACTAACTTTCAGGAAAGACCTGAGACTCGTGGTTAGTTTGGTCTCTTTTTGTTTCGGTGAGGCGCTTAATAACTTGCCAAGGGCTCCTTTCACTAGTTGCTATCATTTATAACTGACCCTGACCGAAGGGTTTCTTGGAAGCTCTTACCCCCAAGTAGAACAGGCAGTCAGGCGGAATGCCTCTCTCTGCTGCCACCTGCAGTCCAGAGTGGGTAATTGCAGGGTGTCACCTCGCAATTCCCTTGAGCATCAAGACATTCCTCAGCCTGAACATTGCCACCCTACATAGAAACGGTTCTGGGGTTTGCATTTTACACACACACACACACACACACACACACACACACACACACACACACACACACACATTTAGTGTAAAAGGGATCTTGAAGTTCATACGCAGTATTTCCTCACAAATGGGACAAAGACAGTCCTAGCCACTTTGTGTGGCTTTGAAGCTGTACTTTGCCTCACATAGTTTCAATCGTTGGCTCTTCCATTATATCATAACTGCAATGAAGTCCGGTGACTTCTTTCTCAACACTGTTCTATGCAGGGACATTCCTTACTCTGACGTCATTGGGTAATATCAAGGTGGGACATCTCTGAAGGGTCAGAATTCCTTGGTTTTCTGCCCAGTGTTTCTCTGCTTGTGGTAGGGAGTGGAACTCAGGGCCTCACACATGTGGTCTGCCCCTGAGCTACACCCAGGCTCCTTTATATTCTTAAGGACAGAGGTCACCATTCAAACAATTCCAGGTCTTTCACAAATGTGACATTTATTCCTCATAACCTCAAAAAATGAGTTAAGGAAAATTCTGAATCATAATAACTCAAAAAGGCATTTTTCCCACCTACCAAACCTTTTCCAAAAGGAAAATGCAATCTCAACTGAACAGATTTGTAAACCTCTTTCAGAGAATCACTATTGACACCGACCAAGATGTCTACCAACAAAGTATGCTCTGTTCACAGAATAGAGGCTCCTTCAGCCTTAAAAAGGAGGGAGAATGTGACTCACGTGACCTGGACAAACCTTGAGGACACCATGCTAAGTTAAGCAGGCCAGACACAAAGGTACAATAATCCTCCTGTAGTTCCGGGAGAGGCCAAGACAATAGAAAGACAGAATGGTTGTCAAGAATTGGAGGGAAAGAGGAGCAGGGGTAGGGGGTATTGATTAATTGGTATCATTTGGCTCAGCTTGGGGGATGAGACAGTTTTGGAGATGGCTGGTGGAGTTGGCCACACAGCCATCCGATAAATTACACACTTAAAAACAGTTAAGATAGCTGGGTGTGGTGGCTCTTGCCTTTAATTCCAGCCAAAGACAGGTGGATCTCTGAGTTTGAGACCAGCCTGATCTACAGAGTGAGTTCCAGGACACCCAAGACCATACAGAGGAAACCCTGTCTCAAAGCGGGGAAAAAAAGAAAGAAAAAAAATCAGTTAAAATGACAGCTTGTTTAAATATTCTTACCACAAGTTTTTAATGAGGAGGGAAAAAAATCTCTTTCATGCACACAATAGACAGTAGACGGCCCACAGTGGAGGACACAGTCATTGAGAACGTGCTCCGAATGCAGACTCGATGACACTGTTGGCCACTCTGGCTTGCTTTATTAGTGCTGTGCTACACCAAAGTAAACTCCAATGCCTATAGAAATTAACCACAGGCATTGAACAAGTGAGGCAAGTTGGCACAGGTAACTGAAGGTAACCAGGTAACCAGCCTTGTGGAAAACAACCGTGTTCTAGTCTGCTCAAGTTCTGTGAGGGAGAAATACCAGAAAACCATCCTGCCTCACGCTGATGAGACAGCCAGAAGTGACCTCTGCTCCTCTGAGAGCCACGGACAGTGTTCTTGGAAGCCTATGCTAAGTAGAATTATCCTCAAACAACGTTGATTAAAAATGGGGGTCGAGCCCCAAGGCAGCTCTTCAGAGCCCAGTTCTCTAGGTTCCTGGCTGGCTGAGCCCGGGACAGCTTGTCTCTCGAAGCCCGCATGGATTCATGTTTATGTCAATGAACTTGTTTAGGAATTGTCATCTCTATCCGATTCAGAAACAGAAGTTTTAATAATCATCACATCTCCTAGAGTCACAGGTACGTGTGAGATTGCAAAGACACCTGCTGCCAACTATAACTTCCTGAGTTCAATGCACTGGGCCCCAACTCCTGCAAGGTTTCCTCTGACCTCCATGCATGGGCTGCAACACGTGTCTGTATATGTGCACACAAACAAACGTAATAGAAGAAAAATTTAAAAGTCTCCCCAAAACACACTCCCAATACTCCTGGAAGTGGCTGCATTTTTCTTCCCTCCTCCTTCTTTCCCTTCCCTCTTCTCACCTGCCCTCCCTCCCCTCCCTTCCCTTCCCCTCCTTTCCATTCTTTTCTTGTTCCCACCTTTTCTTTCCTCTGCTTGCCTTTTGGGGGAACAAACCACTCGGATATACCTCCAGGCCTGGTTTTTGCTTTGTTTTATTTCGTTCTTTACTTTGAGACAAAGTCCCACCGGCTGCTTAGGCTGGCTTTGAACTCACTCTGTAGTCCAAGTAGGCCTCGAAGATTCAGTCCTCCTGCTTCAGCTGCCTGAACAGTGAGGATATTGGCCTGTGCCATCAGGGCCCACCATCAACTAAGTTTTTAAGGGAGGCAGGACATGGACACCTTTTAATTCTAGCATTCGATTCCTTGCTCGATTTTCCTCTTGGCTCATTCTTCATTCTGGGGTAAGGAGAGGAGAAGACAGGGAGGGGTCTGGGTTCAGTCAGAGCAGAAGTTCTCAACCTGTGGGTCACAACCCCTTTGGCAGTGATATCAGATATCTACAATTTATAACAGCAGCAACATTACAGTTGTGAAGTAGCAACAAAATAATTTTATGGTTGGAGGTCACCACAACATGAGGAGACGTATGAAAAGACCCCAGCCTTAGGAAGGTTGAGAACCACTGAGTCAGGAGAGAGGGAGCCAGGGCAGATCTACGCTTACAGGACTGTTATGGGCGAGTTAAGGTAAAATCTTCTCAAAAAGGAAGGCATGACAAACGTACAAGATTAATTCTCTGAGTTCCTTATATCTGCCCAAAGTGTTAAAACATGATTTATTGTATCTATTTACAGAACTAAATAGAAAAATCCAGAAGGTTTGGGAGAAAGCTTAATTGAATCCAAGGATGACTTCACAGAAAAACAAACAAAAACATGAACTTACCTAGGCTCTAAAGTAGTTGGGAAGCCCTTTGAACTCAGGCCTGGAAACTTGTAGAACAAAGGACAACCACGCAGAGTTGTATCGTTTGCATCGTGCTTCAGAGCTCTGTGTGTGTGTGTGTGTGTGTGTGTGTGTGTGTGTGTGTGTGTGTGTGTGTGTGGGGGGAGGGTGGGTCAGGGGTGTTTTGTGGGTCAGTGTGTGTGTGTGTGTGTGTGTGTGTGTGTGTGTGTGTGTATGTGGGGGAGGGTGGGTCAGGGGGTGTGTGTGTGTGTGTGTGTGTGTGTGTGTGTGTGTGTGTGTGTGTGTGTGTGGGGAGGGTGGGTCAGGGTGTGTGTGTGTGTGTGTGTGTGTGGTGTGTGTGTGTGTGTGGGGGGAGGGTGGGTCAGGGTGTGTGTGTGTGGGGGGTGAGGGGTGTGGGGGTGAGGGGGGTCATGCTGTGGGGGAGGTCAGGGGTGTGTGTGTGGGTCAGTGTGTGTGTTGGGGGTGAGGGTGTGGGGGTGGGGAGTCATGCTGTGGGGGGGTTATGCTGTGGGGGGGTCAGTGTGTGTGTGTGTGTGTGTGTGTGTGTGTGTGTGTGTGTATGGGGTGTAGGGGTGGGGGGGTCAGGCTGTGGGGGAGGTCATGCTGTGGTGGGGGGTCAGGGGTGTGTGTCAGGATGGGCGCTGAATACGGGCGAGACCCCTGAACAGAAGGTCTTGGGGCATGGTGAAGCGTATCTGTCAGCCCAGCACTCCCCAAATAAAAGCAGGCGGACCAAGGTTATGGTTATTCTTAACTGAATAATGAGTTTGAAGCCAGTCTAGGTCACACAGCAGAGGACAGAGGGGTCACAGAAACATGCCGGAGCAGTGGGAAACAGAATGAGGTAACTGGGGTATCTATGTTGACAGATAAGACTGAGTTAAGCATGTTGAAAAAGAGTCATGTATGAAGTGGGATGATAAGGCAGGCATTAGAAAGGATTGGCAGAAACTCATGACGTAGATGATCAGGGCTATGGGATAGGGGCATGGCCCAAGGGATAGGGGCGTGGCCCAGTGGCAGAGGCCTTGATCAGCATTTGAGAAGTCCTGTGTTGCTGCACAAAATCATCAGGGCCAGAAACATGCATGTGGGCAGCGTCCTCTGAGCTTCTATCAGGGGTCACGTAATGGGCATCTCTGGACACAATCACTGAAGAAAAACAGAAGAGCAGGCGGGGGAGGGACAAGGTCTGGATTCTGAGTGAGAGTACCAGCGGCTGGGAAAGGGAAGAAAGAAAACAGAACGCTGAGCTCTCCCTATGGTCAGAAAAGGCATTGGGATCCCATAGAGTAACATTGTAACAGTACAGAATGTTTGTAACTCTTGGGAAATGCAAGGGAAATAACAGGGAACCTTAGGGAGGCTGGCAGAGCCAGCTAGAGTGGGTGATTGCTTCCCTGAAGGGATGCTTTTAGAACTGCTAACACAGTCACAAGGACTGGACGTGTATACCCCACACCTGTCAATCATTAGTTAAAGCACAGTGAGACAGCTAGCAGGCAAAGTCCAATGAAAGGCAGGTGTTGAGGGCAATCTGACCAGGAATGGTATTTGGAGATCTCATGGCCAGAGCTCAGGCAGCAGGAATGAAGCCAAAGGTGAGATTAAGAAGGCAACACTGAGGAGGTAGTACTGGAGGGCGCTGGGTAGGCTGACGGATATCCCTAGACAGCAGAATTTTGAAGCAAAATCACAAGGACACACAGCTCATAGCTCTTAGGATGGCTTACCAAAAAGACCAGATAGCAAGTGCTGAGATGTGGGTATAGCTTTGCTTGGAAATGCAAAGAGTATAAGCCATTGTACAAAACCACATGGGACTGCCTCAAATGTAAAAATAACAGTGCATTAGGACCCCAACCGCGTACAGTCTTAAAAGACGGGAAACTGATATGGCAGACACACTTGCACTTCCATGTTGACTGTAGCTTCTATGTTGACTCTGTCCACACAGACATGGAATCAACATGTGAATCCACCCACAGATAAATGGATGAAGAAAAAAATGCTATAATATACCCAGGGAGGGGCAGCCTGTCACCAAGACTGATGCCCTGGGTTCAATCCTTGGGACCCACAGGGCATAAAGAGAAAACAGAATCCCATAAGTTCTGCTCTGACCTCCACCTGTGTTCCAGGGCATGTCCAGACACACGCCACTTAAAAAGACACGTACAACGTATATGTTTTTATGTGTCAGCTAAAAATAAGTTTGGAGGAAAGAAGGTGTAACACTTAGGAGGTGGAGACTGCAGGATCACATACAAGTTTAGGGTTGTCCTTAGTTACAGTGAACTCGAGGGACACGAGACCCCGATTCAAAAACATAAATAAATGTTGTTTTGTTTTGTTTTGTTTTTTTTCTTTTCTTTTTTCGGAGCTGGGGACCGAACCCAGGGCCTCGCTGAGCTAAATCCCCAACCCCAGGTTTGTTTTAATTTTAAAACAATTCTGAAATAGAAACTCTGTCCAGGGGGTTGGGGATTTAGCTCAGTGGTAGAGTTCTTGCCTAGCAAGCACAAGGCCCTGGGTTCGGTCCCCAGCTCCGAAAAAAAAAAAAAAAGAAACTCTGTCCATTGGAAGCACACAGATAAACCTGAAGGATATCCTGTTAAGCGAAATAAGCCAGACACAGAAAGAAAGATCGTGGCCATGTGGACTGTTGCACGAGGTTAGTTAAGGTAGTAGTTACAGGACACTGGGGACACTGAGGATGGGGGAATCTGAGTCAAGAACACAGCAGAAGACTGAGTCTTGGCTACTGTACAGGGCGGTGACTAGAGTCACCTTTAGTGGGACTGGGGCACAGCTCAGTGACAGAACACTGTATGAATAGGTAGACCCTAGACTACCTCCTGAGTGCTGGGATCAAAGGCCTGAGCCACAACCTCCAGGCTTTGTTTGATCTTGGTGCTGTATTTACATGTAAAGAAACAACACATGACTGATAAACATATATAGCTATTCTGTCAAAAGAGAAATAAAACTTTAAAATGTGAGAGGTTTGGGGCAAAGGCCAGTGGGTGTGAATGGAAGTCTAGCAGAACCAGAGTCCTGACCCTGCTGTGTATGTCTGCCCGGTCTCTCCACCTTCTTGGCTGTGCTCTGTGCTCTTGGCTCCACCTGCATCCTTACTGAGCTTGCAAGGATTGAGACCAACCATTGGACTTTTAATTTATTCCCCTACCAAGCAGCAGGGAATCTTTCTACACACAGGATCTGGGGCACCTGGCTCTCTCAGCCTTCCCTGCCTCCACACCTCCAAGACAGGTTGTACGAGGTGTAGAGCATCAAAATTGGGACACAGGTCTGACAGAGGTCCCTGCCCCCTCCAGCCTGTCCATGCAGTCAGAAGCTATGAGCAGAAGCCTTGTTATAGCCTTTCCCAGAAAACTGGAAGCATCTAAACAATACCTCCCCACCCCAGTCAGCCCCCTGACCAAAACAAGGACAGAGTCAAATGAAGCAGTGCTACAGCTGCAATATCAGCAGCGAGAGGCTGGTGGATTGCAAGTTCAAAGCTAGCCTGGGGAGGCAGAAAAATGGCTTAGCGGTTTTGACCTACGTTTGGTTCCCAGCATCCACGTGGTGACTCACAACTATCTGTAACTCCAGTTCCAGAGAATCTGAGCCCCTCTTCTCTTCCTAGCACCAGGAATGTGCATGGTGCACACATGTGCACACGAGACACTTGTACACGAAGAATAAAAATTAGTAAGTTTTTGAGCCATGCTGGGATACCTAATGAGACCCTGTCTAGAACTAAACTACAAATCGAAAATAACAATAATGGCGAGACACTGGCCCCAGCAACGGCTTGAAAACATCGGCCCTGACACAAGCAGTGAGCCACCCAGAGCATCGGAACAGAACATTGGAGCAATTGTTTTAGACCAAGGTCACTTATTCAATGGCCACCGAGGTCAGGTGACTGAAAGGCATCAGCAGCTTTAAATACAATGCCTGGTAGTTTATTGGTGTGGCCCAGACCCATACTATTAAATGTTACATTTCCTCACACCGACTTCAGGCCAACTCAGTTGACAGGGGTCCACGGAGTGGGGCTTGGGCATCAGAATGAAGGCCATGTACAAAAGTCCCACTTGGGATCCCACTTGATGACAGTGGAAATGAGAGAAGATAGAGGGGAGGATTCACAGTTCCTGATTCAGCTTTCATGAGTGAGGCTCTAGGGCAAGGCCGTGGCTGGCTGTTCTCTCCCAACAGTCAAGGAGTAAATAAGGCTTCCTTCCTACCAGGTGCCCAGATCCCTGTTGCCTAGGTGACCCTTTCTTTGGCCCATCCTCCTTCTTTAAATGCCACCTCTTTGGGGGCTAGGAAACCTCACCGTGTAGCTCATCTCAGGTGTGCCAAGGCTATTCATGGGTTTCCTGGACTCACTTCCCATGGTGCAAATCCTTCGCAGCAGAACTAGGCCACCCGAACAGTACCTGCATTGCCTGCCTGCTCTCACGACCATTCCGATTCTGAAGATAAAACTCCCCAAAGCAACTTCTGTCCTAAAACAGAAAACAAAAACTGCAAAACTCCATGAGCCTCTCTTCCCAGAAAGAGAGTCTCCTTCCCAGAATTTAGAATGCCAACCCAGGGTTGCTACCGTGTGGGTTTGGGTTTTGACTACCCTCTCCCCCTTTTCTTTAATTGGCATTGCAATCTAATCACAGGGTATACTTAAATCCTGGATTGGATAAAAGGGTACGGAAATATTCCAGTAGGCTGTCTTTAACTTGGACGGGCAGCCCTAATGAGAAAGATAGCCGTCTGAGAAGTCCTGGCGAGATCTTTATCACACAGCGATTTGAAGAATTTATCACGAGCATCGGTGAGCGCGTCTAAAATCTGTAAACTGCTCTGACTTTTGCCTCAACCCTTTCCCTCACAGCTAAGTCCTGTGACAGCCATTTGAGTCTGGAGGTATTAGGCCCAGTGTGCAGATAAAGAAACTGAGCTCAGTGCAATTCGCTTCCCCTGAGGGAATGGGACTCATAATAATACAAAACAGCTTCTAATGCCAGACACCCACGTTCACACAACCTTTAAGTGTTCAAGCTAATTTAAATGATACCAAGATAAGAAAGTGGTTGACAGAGTCGCTGCCACATGGGCCTCAAGGAATCTAATTGTCCCTTCTCTTTGCCAATGCTGGCATCTCTAGGATGCCAACAGAGTGGGTGTGGCCTTCCCTGAGTTACAGTCAAACTGAT
The DNA here is from genome assembly GCF_011064425.1 of Rattus rattus. Classification (NCBI taxonomy): domain Eukaryota; kingdom Metazoa; phylum Chordata; class Mammalia; order Rodentia; family Muridae; genus Rattus; species Rattus rattus. The sequence goes on from NC_046165.1 coordinate 67,727,394, forward strand.
TGAGGAGAACCAGAGGGCTTGTCCAAAGAAGACATAGAACAAGCCACCAAGCTGGAATGTGAAAGACCTAAGTCTCCTGTGTTTCTTTATGAGTCAGTTGGGCTGTAGGTCCTAGAGAGCTTTTCGTAACTGGCAAATTATTTTAATGTCTCTGGTATTTCAACAGCTAGCACTCAGCCTTAGATATGTGCTTTCCTTAAGTTCACCACAGCATCAGGGCGTCAGGCATGGTGGTACATACCTGTAATCTCAGCACCGTGGGAGGGAGAAGAAGGGCCAGAGGTTCAAAGCCATCCTGGCCACACAGAAAGTTTGATCGAGGTCAGCCTGGGTTACCTGAGACCCTTTCACATAAAAAAATAAAAAAGTAAAAATATTAAGAACATGGTTTGATGGTTCCATGCCTGCTTGGCACGTGTGAGATTCTGGGTTTCATTGCCAACCCTGCAAAAAAATTATAATATTAATTATTAATTAATTTTTAGCAGGCCAGTGACTTCAACTAAAGCTCCTCAGAGAGGGAATCTTTTAGCAAGCAGACAGGAAGTGGACTCAAAACCAGCCACCACTTCAGGGTCAAGAGTACAAGTGTTTGAATTCTGAAGTAGGGAGGCCAAGACAAACAGCAGGAAAATGATCTTTTACTAATCCACACGTATTACTTCCTCCTCCGCAGAAGCCAGAAGCAGGCAGCACCCCCGAGTTCCAAAGGAAAGGAGACTATGTACTGCTTGTAAACTTGCAGCAGGCACTTGGGACACCCCTCATTTCAGACGGGAGGCCCCTCAAGATTCAAGGTGTGAAAAAGAGGCTCTAATTACAGGCACTGCCGGGGTACTGGGCCAGTGTGGGTGATTCAGCAGGCTTCTGACTTCTCTTTGAGTTCGTGCCAAAACGAGGTCAAGACTGGTTTGTCGGAGAGGCTTTAGAGCCTCGTTTCCCACATCTAATGAGGAAGCCTAAGAGGCTCTGGACAGTGAAGGAATGATAGCATTGCAGACTCTGGAGGAGGAAGAGCTGGAGGCAGGGGGGAATCACAGGCGCTCAGGCCCCAGGGTCCTGGGCCAGCACAGAGGGTGTCCGTATGAGCCGAGGGGACAAGCTGGATGAGGCAGCCAGAGACCAGCCCACCGAGATGAGGATGGCATGCAGAGTAAGAAAATCGCAGGAACCCTGGGCCATGACCAGGAGAAGATACATGTTCTAGTTCCACTCCCGCCCTTTGTCAAGCATTAGAGAACGTAAGATCCACGAGCTCCAACACGAAAGGAGGTGCCCCTGTCCTCTTGGCCTCAGATGAGGCCCCTCCCTGTGCGATTTTACTTCAAGAGAGTACGCGGATTGAGTAACACCCTATGTCTTGTCTTCCTCTTTCTGTCCCTCCCTGCCCTACCTGCCATCCACCCCTATCCACCCCGCTCCCCTCTCCATCTGGGAGATGGAATCAACCTGTAAGGCCGAATACCCTCTACCCTGTTCTGGGTGGCACCACCCTCAAGCCCAGGGGTGTTTGGTCTGTCCTTACAAAAGGCCATCGTCTATTTTAAACAGAGGTATCAAAGTTACCTTTCCAGCTGTCGTGGTGGAACATACTTGCAATCCCAGGACTCAGGGAGGCCAAGATAGGAGGATCATACGTTTGTACCCAACCTGGGCTAGAGGGTGGGGCCCTGTCTCAAAAAATAAAATAAAATCTTAAGTGAGAAAAGGCTCATTTGCTAAAATGTTTCCTGTGCAAGCGTGGAGACCTGAGTGTGGATCCTCAACACCCACATTAAAGGTGCCACAGGCTGTAACCTGATCATTGGACAGTAGTCCTAGAGCTTGTTGATTAGCCAGCCTAGCCAATCAGTAAGCTCCAGGATTAGTAAGAGCCAATCAGTAAGTTCCAGGGTTAATAAGAGCCAATCAGTAAGCTTTAGGGATAGTAAGAACCAATCAGTAAGCTCCAAGGTTAGTAAGAACCAATCAGTAAGCTCCAGGGATAGTAAGAGTCAATCTGTAAACTTTAGGGATAGTAAGAACCAATCAGTAAGTTCCAGGGTAGTAAGAGTCCATCAGTAAGTTCCAGGGCTAATGCTTCTGTTTCTGGTCCTTCAATCACTGGCCTGCAAAACACAGACACACACGCACGCGCACGTGTACACACACACACACACACACACATACACACACACACACAACACTACCACAGTCACACAAAAATAATCAATCAAATTAATATGAAGTCCCCTTATTCTAGCTTTTTAAAGTGGAGATCTCTTAAGTTTCCATCTGCCTGTCCTGCGCATGACCTCTTGTCTCTTTCTAAGCTTGGGAGGTATAAGTTTGGATATGGCTTGGCCCACCAAAACTTGTGTTGACGTTTGGTCCCAGTGTAGTGGTGCCGAGAGGTGGCGAGGCATTTAAGAGACCACAAGGAATCTGCCATCATGAATAAACCAATGTTTTTCTCATGGGAAAGGATTAGTGGCCATAAGAGTCCACCTCCCCTGTTCTTCAAGTACTTTTCACCCCTCCTTTTCCACCATCTATGAGAAGCATGACACCCTCACCATAAGGTGCTAGATACTGGCACCTAATCCCAAACTTTCCAGGCTTCAGGCCACATAGCAAATTAAAACCCTTTCTTTCTTTCTTTTTTTTTTTTTTTTTTTAGCATTTTTTTATTTTTATTTTTTTTGTCATTTTTTAATTTTGTACTACATATATATATAAAAAAAATCAACACTGCTTTTCTTCACATTCACATGGGTTTGGGGGTGACTTATTGCCTTTCCCCCCTTGGAAAAACAATCTACGAAGAACATAGTAGTACCACATTGCAAACGATGCAGACCCCAGAATCAGTAGTTTGAAAACGACTCCCCAGGGTAGGGAGGGAAACATTGTCACAATGGATGACAAAAAAGCACACAGGACACTAAACTGAAGAAGTATGTCAGTCACCACCACTGACCCAGAACGCAGGCAGTTCCTGCCACCCCCTCAAAGGGGTGGTTTTTGGTCTAGGGTCTGACAACTTTCTGAATGACACCAGAGGTGCTTTAGGAGACGACGGGACAGGTTCAAGTATTTGTAAAAACCATGCCAAAGTCCAAGGCCACCGAGGAACCCTCGATGAGCAAGAAACTCCAATGAGTCAGGAGCTTCTCCTTACACCAACAGCTTCCATGGGACCCTAGACAGAACCTCAGAAACACTTCTGGGTTCAGACAGGCAGGTCCTTTTGTCTCGACAAATCCAGCGGGGTTAACTTTTCTGACTGGGCGGTGACCAGCTCTCTTCCCTGAAGTGACAGAGGACAGAGACAGACAAAGTTGGCCGAAATTCAAATTAACAGTGAAACTTGTGCTTCCTCCTAGACGGGCGGACTCCTCCTCTCCTGGTCCAGCGCAGCTCGCTCCTACTTTGCTGCGACTGTGTATTGCCTTACACTTGAAATGAGAAGGCGGGACTTCTGAGGTGCAAGGACGAGGCGGTCCTGAGTGGGCGGGGCTTCTGGAAGTACAGTAGTCAGCACGCGCTGTGCTAGGGGGCATGGCTTGGCCTTCCTACAATCCCGAGAACCCATCCTCGGGGTTAGCCTGAAGTGCATCTGCAAGCCTGCTGACCCCTCACCATCTCACCGGGGCAGCGGGACAGAGAGAGGTCTTCAGTATTGCACGGGTATGAAATGTCCACAAGTTTAAAAAATCCAAAGGTCACAGTTGCTCTTGGGGATGCGCTGGTAGCCAACCGGTCTCAGCAGGATGTGGCTGTGGCCACGGGGCTCCTGTGGAGCTCTGCGACGGTGGCATGGGTGGGCACCGGTGCCAGCACTGAGGTAGGGAATGTGCAGTAGGCACCCTGCATATCAGGGCTCAGTGTCTGTAAGTGGCCTATAAAGGTGGAGCTGGCTGCCTCCCCTTGGCAGGAGGGAGGTTGGGGGGTGGGTGTGGAGGGCAGGATCTCAGACTCATACTGCAGGAGCTGTCCCATGAAGCCAAAGTTGGGAGAGACCACGCTCCTCCTCTGCTTGATATACTCGAAGGCCTCCTTCAGGCGGAACTGCTTGGTCTTCATGAGGTAAGCCATGCAGATGGTGGGCGACCGGGAGACCCCGGCTTCACAGTGGACCAGGACCTTGCCTCCCTCTTCCCTGACACAGTCAATAAAATCTATTGCTTCTTGAAAGTGGGAGCTAATGTCGGCGGTGTGGCTGTCCTCCACAGGGATCCACTTGTAGTGTAGGTGGGTGGTGCAGGCCTCAGAGGTCCGGCGGGAAACATTCAGCAGGGCTGTGATGTGCAGGTTGGCGAGGAACTCGCACTTGGACGCATGGTAGGCACTTCCAAGGTAGAGGAAGGGAAGGATTTCAACTGGGCCACCCTGGTCATAAGCTGGTCTGTAGGCGACGCTGAGAATGGGCTTTCCGCACTGGCTGAGGAGGCCTCTCTCACCTTCGAGCCTCTCTTGTGAAAGGGGCTTCGCATCCACACAGCACTCAGGATACTGTGAGTAGAAGGTCTCGTACCCGCCTTTAAGGAAGTAGACCCGCGGGCCGGCGGGCAGGCAGGCCAGCAGCGAGGTGAGCACGACGCGCGCAGCACTCTCCTCCCGCAGCTTCTGCCAGTGGCGGCTGCCCTGGTCCAGCACGACCACCGCCGCCACGCCGCCGCCGCCCTCCTGCAGCAGCCGAGCGCGGGCCGCCTCGTCGGGCAGCACGTAGCGCGCCGACACCGCGCCGCCCCGGGCCCGCCGCAGCACCACCGAGTTGAGGTTGACGTTGAGCGAGCCGCGCACGCTCGACGCGGCGAAGGCCAGGTAGGGCCGGCAGTCGAGCACCACGCAGCGCGCCTCCGCCTCCTTGCGGAGCATCTTGCGCAGCCGGCGCCCGTCGAGCGACGTGACCTTCATGCCGGCCCGACGCTGCGCTCACCACAGCTGCCAGAGGACCGGCGGCCGAGGACCGGCGGGCCACCTCGCGGGGGCTGTGGCCTGCAAACGGAGCCCGGCGCGAGGGGCCGCCCGACGCTCTCCACGCCCCGCTCGCTCGGCACCCGGCCCCGCCACTCGCTGCCCCGGAAAGCTGGGGATTCCGCCGGCAGCGCAGCGTTTTATGTGAATGAGTCTCTTTCTTTCTTTCTTTCTTTCTTCCTTCCTTCCTTCCTTCCTTCCTTCCTTCCTTCCTTCCTTCCTTCCTTCCTTCCTTCCTTCCCTCCCTTCCTTCCTTCTTTCCTTCCTTTTTATTTACTTATTTTTAGGTGGGGGTCTCAGTATGACACCCTGGCTGGCCTAGAACTCAGTATGTAGATCAGGCTGTCTTCACTCACAGAGGTCCACGAACCTCTGTCTCCCATGTGCCGGCATTAAAGGCATGCCCTACCACACTCGGAGACTGCTTCTTGCTTTAGTGTATCTTGAGCCAGGGTCTTACATAGCTCAGGTTGGCCAGATGCCTACAGCAATCCTTCTATCTCAGCCTCCTGAGTTCAGGAAATACAGCTGCGGCCCATCCTCACATTTAGCTTTTTTTCTTTATAACTCACTCGATTCAAGCACTCTGCAACAGAACAGGAACTCAGACAGAGGGCACCCTGGCCACCCAACACTGGCTTGGATCCACGAAGGTGAAATTCTGGACCCATGGAGTACACCCTCCACCTCCCGTCTCATCCCTGTGTCTGCTGCATTTCCACCTACAGAACAAAGAGGTCGGAGGTTTCTGCTGTCCCAGGTGCCTAGATAATTTCCACAGACGTATGAGTGTTCCCAAAACAACAGGGAAGCGTGTGAAGTATAGAAGAGCAAAATCCACTGAGGCGAGCCAAGCATGCTGGGAAAGCGAGGCGAGCCAAGCATGCTGGGAAAGAGAGGCAGCGCATCCAAAGAGCATCCCAGACCCTCAGGACTCGGCTGGCAGGCCTCTCTCTGGCTTCTCTCCTTCCTGAGAGCTGACCGCCCATCCAGCAGACCAACCTAGAGACTAGGGTCAGTGTTTCACAGTGGAGGCCCACCACATCCCCGCTTGATGTCAAAGGCATTCGCTAAGACGCTCCTGACTCTGCTCGGTGCCTTCCTTTGTTCAACCTCAAACTGGTCTTGTCTGGAAAGCTCCTGGGTCTTCCTCTACCATAGTGGAGGGTCTGCTGCTGTGGGACGACCTGCAAAGGTCTGAGAGGACAGGAAAACATGGCCCATGGCAGTCGCAGGACTCCATAGCTACCTCTGATAGGCTCAGGAGGAAGCGATGGTTGAGATCAGTCCCGGGCAAAGCACTGACAGAAATTACATTTTCTCTCGAAAGTCACCTGTCTCCCCTGTAGCAGACCATTGCTGACAGTTTGACCTTTGGGTACTTTTGCTCCTATTTCCCAGGGATTTGGGGAGGTATGTACTCTGTATTCTTGGACCGAGATACTCCAAATGAAATCTGAAACGGTTCTGACCATATAAAGTGGACCACTAAACTGGACACTGCCCTTTCTCATCGTCATTTACAAAAGAGGTGGGAATGCACCAGCTTAAGCCTGTGCTACAGCCCCAGGCTCCTACTGACACACGGCAAATGCCCACTGAAATCCATGAGTTCTGGTGCACACCGCCTCCACCCCCATCGATATTACCATAAGATCCTCCTCCCATTCCCCTGTCTACTCACATCCTGGTGGTCCCCCAGCCTCTGCCCCCGACCTGAAACATCTGAACTCAGAGAACCCTCCTCATCCATGCACACAGGAATTTTGACTGGCTTGATCTTGTATAGGTCTCGTTCAGAAAACCACGCCCTCTGTGGGTTCGTGAGTGCAATAGCTATGTTATATCTAAAAGTCAACACTCCATGGCTCTCCGCCCTACATACCAGCTCTTAAGTTCTCTTAAGTTCTTCCCATAGCCTCCTCCATGAGTCCCCTAAGCCTTGGATGTGAGAAGCTGACAGACCCAGCATAGAACCACAGCTGGGCACTCAGAGTCACTTACGCATGGCACTGTGACCTGTTCAAAGTCAACCACATGATGCTTCAATGCCCTTTACTGCCTGCTAACTTCCTTCCTCCTTGTTATGGAGTTAGAGGGTCAGCCTGACCCAGGACAAGGAGTTTTGAAAGAGACAAGAAACGGTCTCCTTCCTCAGAGTCTGCCTTCAAGATCTTACAAGGCATCTGACAGTTTACCAATATAACGGGCATTGCAGTGTGTCGTGGCGATTTAGTGTCCACTTGACACAAGCTAGAGTCAGCTGAAAGGCGGGAACTTCAGATGAGAAGATGCCGCCATAATGTCCAGCTGTCGGGCATTTTATTAATTAGGGATGGATGGGGGAGGGCCCAGCCCATTGTGGGAGGTGCCATCCATGGGCTGTGGTCCTGGGTTCTATAAGGAAGCAGGCTGAGCAAGCCAGGGAAAGAAAGTCAGTAAGTAACACCCCTCCATGGCCTCTGCATCAGCTTCCGCCTCCAGGTTTCTGCCCTGTGTGAGTTCCTGTCCCCGCTTCCTTCAGTGATGAACAGTGGTGTGGAAGAGTGAGTCAAATAAACCCTTTCCTCCCCAGGTTGCTTTGGTCATGGTGTTTCATCACAGCAATAGAAACCCTAACGGTATCTTGGAATTTTCTGCCTCTGTGAGACTGGGTAAGTGTTGTGATGGGCCTACTCCACCTTTTACTTGTGCATTCTATGTCCATAGACATTTGGTGTGCTTACATGAAAGCTGCTTTGAATACTATGAACATGGGCGAGCAAATACCATTCTGAGGATCTGTCTTAGGATTTTGCTTCATTAGTAGGGTTTCATGTAGCAGAGGCTGGCCTTGAACTCCTGACTCACCTACCTCCACCTCCCAAACATAGATCTGTGTTACCATGCCAGGCATACATTCTGCTTTTCTCTCATATCCGGTAACGGTGCTCATTTTTCTGGTTTCATTGCTGTTGTTTCTGTTTTTGTCAGTAGTCATCCTTCTGAGACACGAGGGACATGTCATTGCAGGCTCAATCTGCCTTTCCCTGATGGTGTGCTGAGTATCTCTGTGTACTTCTTGTCCATATAGGGACCTTCTCTGGAGAAATGTCTTCTCAAATCTTTTGCCCACTTTTCGTGTGTGTTTGTGTGTGTATGTGTTTTTACATGTGTAGAGACATACCTGGGGGACACGTGTGTGGGCATATGGAGGCCAGGCATTGATATCAGGTGTCTTCCATGGTCTTTCTATATTTGACTTACTGACACGAGTTTTAAGCTGGTCTAACTTTCCCCCCTTTCCCTGGGGGCCTCCTGCCTCTACCTCTCGAACCCTGGGCTATAGGTGGGACCCTGTGTGTTTCTGTGGGCACTGGGACTCTGAACTCCAGTCCTCTGGGTTGTAAGGCCAGTGCTTTGTCTGGTGAATCATCCCCCTGTCCCCAGCTCCTTTGTCCGTGTTATAGGATAGTTGTGTACTGTGGTGTTTCACAGTTTTAGATTCCTATCCCTAACCAGATACATTGACCCACAACTATGTTCTCCTTTCACGCACGGTCCGCCCCCCTATGGACAGTGTCCACTGAAGCACGGAGGTTTTAAGTTTCACAACATTCTCTTTGGTTTTTGTTCCTTTGTTTCCTACGCGTTTAGTACCACATTGGAGAAACCTTGCCAAACCAAGGCTGTCATTTTTATTTAACTATATTTTTTTCAAAAGTTGTACTGTAGCTGAGCCTGATGATGCAGAAGCAGGAGGATCTCTGAGGTCAAGGCCAGCCTGGTCTAAATAGTGAGTTCTGGGCCAGCCAAGGCTACATAATAAGGACTTGTCTCAAAACAAAACAAAAAGTCTAGTGATTCTGGCCTTTGAACTTTTTTTTGGTATCTGAATTTCCAACATTAGTAATAATGTTATTTACTCAAACTTTGTCCTATGCTGGGTGGGATACTCTTAGGACCCACCTGTGTCATGTGATCATGTGTACAAAGGTTTCCTCCCGGGCTCTATTCTGACCTCAGTCTGTGTGTGTTTTTGTCAGGACCACACTATTCTGAGGACTTGGTGCTGAGTTTTGACATCAGCTTTCTTCTGGCGTTCCCAGATGACCTAGTAGACATCCCTGGAGAATCAGGATGGGTTATTACAAGGTGACTTTTTCAGCTTAGGCCTTTCTGTGCCTTTGCTGTTAAGTACTGTGTCCCATGTAAGGGCCTTGTACTCCTTTCTCGTTGGTGCTTGGTTTTGGTTGTTGTTTTGTCTTTGCACTAAGCACTGGACTCGGGCCTCCCACATGTGCTTTAACACTGAACTATCTCCTTAGCTGTCTTTGTCTCAGGGTTCTGAGGCTGGCCTTGAACTCACTGCAGCCCAAGCAGTCTTTCATCCTACAGCTCTGACTCAGCCCTCCTCAGTAACCGGTGCACCAGGCAGAGCTGGCCGCCTTCTCCTTCCTGCTGGGAGTCGAACCATTCCAACTCCAGCTCCATTTCCTGCCTCCACACTATTTCCACGCACTTTGAGCTGTGGCTCGACTGTTTTCCTGTACCTTTTCTTTCCTTTTCCCCTAGACAGGGTCTCTCTGTGTAGTCCTGGCCATCTTGGAACTCACACTGTAGACCTGTCTCCACTTCCCGAGTGCTGGGATCACAGGTGCAACTCCCCACGGCTGCCTTATTAGGTGGTGAGGAGGGAACTCGAGGTTCAGTGGGTATTGGGCAAGCATTCTATCAACGGGGCTACCCCTCCAACACACAGAGAGACTAAGACACAGCGTCCTTTCCCGCTGTCACGTCTTTAAAATGGAGGACTGCGTCTCAGCATGGGTGAGCCCTGACCATGGCTGTAGCTTCTGTTCTGTTGGTATGTGACTGATGCTCTGTGTTCTTGTTCATATGTGGCCTCCAGGGTCACAGCCTGGTGGCAAGCGAATGAAGAAAAGACAAACTGACACACAGACAGGAAAGCTTGGGCTGGTGAACTGGGCCATCTACTGGAGAAACCACAGCATGCCGGAGGACACTCGGTGTGTTTATTATAGAGTTGGACGGAGAGGCGTGATTGTTGCATACAGTTGAACAGGAGGTGGGGTTTATGGTAAACAGTTGGGAAAAGGGACAAGTTTAGCTAATCTCAGTAGCAGCAGTCTCTGTAGGGGAGCAGGCTTTAGGACATAAATATCCATAAATCTGGGGAGGGGTGTTATTGTGGACATTTTCTGTGCATAATAACAAATCCACACATGGACCAGAGAAAGGCTTTGACATTTTCCTCCGAGTCTCACTCTGGGAGTAAGGGTAAGGGGGCTTTGCCATTCCTCCATGGGTCTAAGGCTCTGGGGTCCTCTACATGCTCATCCCTGCCCGCTACAGAACGTCTTATGATCAATAATACCTCGGTTTCAATGAAATGTGGTGCATGTTTGCTTGTGTTTACCTATGTGGACAGGTCTCTATCATCTGTAAATCCCAAAACAGCAGGGACCAGGGTCTTAAATCAAAATGGAAGATGTTATCTAGTGCTGGCCTTTGTGCTCACCAGATATTTGATGAATTGCTAGGAAACAATTGATGTTAATCCATATTGAATTATAAGCCAGTGAATGCACTATGCTTCCCGAACCGGCACTTAGACACACCCACAAAACAATGGCTGTGCTAGATACCATCTCCCGCTCACCGGGCCTGTGCTCCCTGGGCCTATGCGCAGACACTCACGTCAGGGTTTACCTTGCCTCACTCTTAGAGGAAGAAGGATGTGAGTCCTGCCCCTGACAAAGCCCTGGCTTGCTTTCTTTTCCTTGGCAGACAATTGGCCTTTGTAAACAGAAGGCTTTTGTAAGCTGAAACCCACACGCTTGAGGTCTTCCATTTTGATTTAAGACAAACATGCTATGCAATGGGGACGTCACAAAGGGATCCTTTTGAAAATGATGTCAGGTTTTCCCTCCGGGAGACCTGATGACTTAGTCTATTAAAGAAATGTTGCTTTTCTATAACCTTTACAGTAGTTAGCTGTTTACAATCAGGCTGTCCCCAAAGAGTCAGGCCAAATGACTCATTGATGAGTAGAAAATGAAATGTATCCTCTTGTGCAGGTGGAACTCTAAGTTTGAGGCCAGTCCGTTCTACAGAGCGAGTTCCAGGATGGCCAGGGCTACACCTTGAAACTCTGTCCGAGAGGGGGAAGGGCAGTTCCCTTGGAGGGGACTTAGAGTTCCTGGTCTGGGTTCTTCAAGTGTGACGGCCCAAGGCCAGGTTGAGCCCAGTAGCATGCACTCTTAGTGGCTGGGCTAATAGAGGAATGGGTGTTCCCACAGGCAAAAAGGAGTGGACAGGAGGCTGGGGAGCTGTTTTTCCTTTTAATCTGTTTCTTCTCCCTGAAGATTAAGCAGGCAGCTTGATTTGCAGTGGATTCCTTCAATATTTGAGGAATCTGCTGGTGATCCAGTGACACAGCAGGGAAGTTTTACAAAGAAAAGGAAATGAGATTAGTAGTAAAATATTGGGGTCCCCCCTCCACCTGAGAAGAGCCCAAACTTTTGTAAGTTACAACATAAATGTCACAGTAATGTCAGACTCCTACACAGGTTCTCAGGAAAGGGTTTGCGGATGGCTTGGTGGTGGAAGGCTTACCAGGGTCCCACCCCAGAAGGCAAGAAAGAAGAGAACTGGGCTGGAGAGATGGCTCAGTGGTTAAGAGCACTGACTGGTCTTCCAGAGGTCCTGAGTTCAATTCCCAGCAACCACATGGTGGCTCACAACCATCTGTAATGGGATCTGATGCCCTCTTCTGGTGTGGCTGAAGACAGCTACAGTGTACTCACTGTACAGTGTACTCACATAAATAAATAAAATAAATAAATCTTTAAAAAAAAAGAAAGGAAGGAAGGAAGAAGAGAACTAGGCAAGTTGAGAAGCCCACTCCAACCTCTGGGGTGTGTGTGTGTGTGTGTGTGTGTGTGTGTGTGTGTGTGTCCTTCCTGAGCCTGATTTACGGTCTGTCTATCTTCCTCCTCTCTTCCTCACTCCTTCCTTCTCTCCACCCCCTCTTAAATCTGCTTAAAATTCAACCTACCTCATTAAAATAAATTTTAAAAGGTACAGGAGTGTGGAGATGGCTTGGTTGGTAAGGAACCCACCTCGCAAGCATGGGCATTTAACTTCAGATGCCCAGAAACCACGAAAAAGGCCAGCCCCACCTCACACAGCTGTATCCCAGGGCTGTGGGACAGGCACAGGCAGGTGGATCCCCGAAGCCCCTCCACCAGACAATCCAGCTGAGTCAACGAACGCCATGTTCAGCAAGAGACGCTCTCTCAGAGAACTACTGTTACAAGGGTGGTAAGGAACAGAGAAAAGGTGCCTTGTGTCAACTCTGGCCTTCACACTCACAAGCACTATGGGAACACACACACACACACACATCGCTGCACTCACAAGTACATACACTACCCCACACACGTGTGCGCCAACAGGCAATTTTATAAGTGATAAAAATGAGGTCCAGTTTCCAGCAGCCTCTGTGAGCTACATCTGGGTCCTATAAAAGTCATATTCACCCCCATTCATAGGGTAAGAAACTGGGGTGCATGAGGAGAAGTCACTTGCCCAATGGCAGAGGGCCTATAAGAAGAGACCTGTGGCTTAAACTCAGACACCATTGCTGACAGCCTCCTTTGGTGCCCTGGGCGGAGTCAGCTCCACTTACAGAGCCTTGGGCTCCCAAGCAGGTGATTCAGAGACACAGCCCTCTCTTCCCCTGCACGTTACAGACTGCTAACCTGGTGCAGCCCTGCTGGGACATGCTGAGGTCCTCAGAGGACTGTGGTCCTCTCCAGAGCCACAAGCAACGAGGTTTTGGAAGAATCCTTCCTGCTTGGCTTTGAAAGTTCTCTCAAATGCAGCATCTACAGCCCCCTGCAGACCCTGCCTGGTTTCCTTCGGTATCCACTGGGGCTGCTCTGGCTGCTTTGAGAGGCCACGTCTGCCTTTGGGTAGTAAAAGGGTATGCTGTCTCTTTAAACAGGAGAGAGACGGCTCAGAGCCTCAAGAGCCACATGGTGGAAGAAGAGAACGGATTCTCCCAAGTTGTCCTGTGTTCTCCATATGTATTATGTCACACATGCACCTCACAACATACACATGTGTAGAAACGCACATGCCCACAATAAATAGTTATAGAAATTCAAGTAGACAATACGTTTAAATAAAAACCTTTGTAAATGCATCTGAGAGGGATATTAATGGGGTTCCTACCCCAGAGAAGGTTGCAGAGCTGAAGAAGAGACTGACAAAACTTCCTCATTTTCTTTTTTTTTTTTTTTAAAGATTTATTTATTTATTTTATGTGAGTACACTGTCATTGTCTTCAGACACACCAGAAGAGAGAATTGGATCCATTACAGGTGGTTGTAAGCCACCATGTGGTTGCTGGGAATTGAACTCAGGACCTCTGGAAGAGCAGTCGGTGCTCTTAACCACTGAACCATCTCTCCAGCCCCCTCACTTTCATTTACTACTGGGGAAGGCCGTCCTTCACGATGGAATCTGCCCATCTAAGTCTCCTAAGTACAGACAGGGCTATGCTCCCAGATCTGTCCCCCCCCCCCCTCTGTTTGTAGGCAGGCAGCCTTGTACCACATTACAACACGGCTTCATAAGATAATCACGGAGCTAACAATTCCTACAGCTAAGAATTGCTGTGATGCCTTTCCTATGTCTGGGTGTGTTTACAAACACAGACATGTACTGCCATCCTACAATGGCCCAGGAAAAGTTAGCAAGCCCACACAGCCTGGGTGTGAGACAGTCCATTCCGTGAGGTTTGCACAATGACGGAACTGCCTGAAGGCCTGTTTCTCAGATAATGTCCTTCCCAGGCTGCATGCATGTGGTCAGTGCCAAGCAGGCTTGGGGCAGCAACTCATGTCAATGGCCTGGCTGTGCCCTTACCAGTGGCTTGGCTTTGGGCCAGTTGCAGTAGACTTTCTGAGCCACTGTTTCCTTAATGGAAACCCAGGGATCCTGCATCCTGAGTGACTTATTGAGGATTGAAGGAGTTCATGTATGTAAATGTCTCTAGCCAGTGCTGGGGAAGAAAGTGCTCACCAGATACATAGTAACTGAGCCGTTCTCTCTGAACCACTGGCTGGCTACCTAGCTTTATGGAAGTTAGGAGCGGGATTTTGGGTTTGTTCCTTGTTTATTTGTTTGTTTCCTTTCGTTTTGTTTTTGACAGAGTCTTACTGTGCTTTCCCCCTTGGCCTGTAATTATCATGTAGTCCACACTGGCCTTGAACTTACAGCAGTCCCGCCTCGGCCTTCCAAATGTGGAGATTACAGGCATGCACTACCAGGTCCACTTTGACTACATTGCTCTTATTAAGATGGAAGGTGTCTGTGAATTCATACTTTATAATTCATAATGAACAGAGGGTTAATCCTTCTGAGGACAGAGATTGGCAGGACCTAGCACCATAGATGCTCTGAGTACAGGAGTGGGGCCTCCCCCACCACCCCCCAGCCCAAAGTCTGAGATGACCAGATGTTCGATAAATAATTGGGCTTGCTACAAATGTGCTATTAAGGACATTTATATCCCCAAGTAGCGAGACACTGTGCCCGTCAATTAGTCAAGTAGCTAATGAACCATGCTGTCTGCTGCTTCTTAAAAACTCAAGTAGGAGAGTTTTATATGTCCTAAACTTTGGTGCTTAAAGACCCATTAAATTCTGTCCTAACAAGATCAAACACAAGACTGCTGTATTACTCTGAGCTGTCACAGTGAGGAAGGACAGACACAGTCAACAAATATGGGTTGAATTTTCATCACATGCACAAAGCAGATTCACTCAGAGAAGCAATTCCTGTTCTGACCACCAGGGGACGCCACACACAAACACATTTTTTTGGCTAATGGGGTGAACTCTCCCAACACCCAGGTTCAGGCACCTACCACGGATCAGGCTCACTGTGTGTCTTCCCGCCAAAATGCTGTTAGAACATCTGGACCCAACTGAGAACTGTCTGGTAAGTTTGTCTTATATATGGTTCATGTATATATATATTTGAGAAAATATATATATATTCTCAAGTAACCTAAATGCAATCTTTGTTAAAATCAAACAAGAAGCAAACTTTTACAAACAACTATTAAAGCATATAGTTATTGTATTGGTTGTCACCTAGAAAATATGAAATATGACAGGTGTCTTTTCTGGTTTGTGTGTGTGTTGTGTGTGTGTGTGTGTGTGTGTGTGTGTGTGTGTGTGTGTGTGTGTGTGTGTGTGTAACATTTATAACTGATTGTCTTCCTCATTTTAAGCACACAGTCCCTGTGGCTTTAAGCACATCCATACTAAATTCATACTCCAAAACCCAATCTGTTTCTAGATCTCTTGTTTCCAGACAGAAATTCCACACCCATCATTAACTCTCCTATCTTTGCTCCCCAGTCCCGGCAACTACCATTTTTCACTCTCTGTCTTTATGATTTCTTTTTTATGGTTTTTATTTTATAAGACAGAGTCTCCCATAACCCTAGGATTCCTAATCTTCCCAATTCCACCTCTCAAGTGCTAAAATTACAGAGAGTATCCCATGGCCTGCTCCTCCACACCAACCCCACCCCACCCTCACAGTCATACACTATAGCCCAAGATGGCCTCCAACTTCAGCAGTCCTTTCCCTGTGCTTCTCAAGCACAGGGATCGTAGGCATGAAACACCACGTCTGTTTTCAGTTTGACAACTCTCGGCAGCTCTAATAAGTTGGATTGTAGAAATACGTATTACTGCTGTACCTGTCTTGTTTCAATCAGCATCTCTTCAAAGTACAGGTACATTGTACATTCACATTCCTTTGGAAGGCCAGACAGTATTCCACTGTAGGCATGAACCTCATCTACGTATCCATCATCAACCCAGGGATGCTTGGATTGCTTCCACCTTTTGACTGTTGAATAATTTTATATATGGGGTGTGTAAGTGTTTGTTAAAGCTATATATTTTGTATCTATAGTTCTAATGAAAAGTTGTAAATCATGTCTATACTTCCAGTAGAGACAATAATAAAGCTTGTCTGGGAGCCACAAGTCATCCATTGCTTCTGTGATTAAAAAAACAAAACAAAACAAAAACCATGGAACTATCCCTGTTTCCCTGTTATCCCTGTTAGGAGAATAAAAAACCACAGAAAAGCACTGTCTTAGTTAGGGTTTCATTGCTGTGAAGAGACACCGTGACCAAGGCAACTCTTCTAAAGGCAAACATTTAATTGGCTTGCAGTGTCAGAGGTTCAGTCAACTGTCATCATGACAGGAAGCACGGCAGTGTGCAAGCAGACACGATGCTGGAAGAGTCGAGCACTCTACATCTTGACCCAAAGGCAGCCAAGAGGAGACTGAATGTGTCACATATTTAAGACCTCAAAGCCCTGCCTCCACAGTGACACACTTCCTCTAACAAGGCCACACTTCCTAATAGTGCCACTCCTTATAGTCAAGCATTCAAACACATGAATCTAAGGAAGCCAAGCCCATTCTGTAGGGCAAGTGCTCCATGCCACCAGTCAGGCATACGAGTCAGTGAGGCTGAGTGAGCTCAAGTCCTGGGAATCTCAGAGATTTGAGAATAGCAGGAGTAGAGCTGTTTCCTACCTGTCTCTACGCCTGCTCTGGAACAACAACCATGACAGCCAGCAGAGAGGACCACAGGCAGGCGGGCAGAAACACAATGTAGCTGGCACCTCCCCCCATGCAAATAAAGCATCACTAACATCTCAAACTCAGCCAATAGAAAACCACTTCCCAAGGTTCATATAGTATCTGTCCACATGGGATGAAGCACACAAGCTATTTCACAGAGGGTCGTCTGAGAGTGATTGTCATTACTGATCTGTATTGCTGGATCTTGGACCTACCTGGCTGGCCAGGCTCTCACTGCCAGCAGAGGCTCACATCAGGGTGGCTTACCCCACCTGGCTGCTGCCGCTGTAGCTATCCCAGGTACCTGCCTGGTGCAGACCACCCATTGACTGTCTTCTAAGGAGCTGCAATGCTCCCGGCATTCCCAGGTAGACCAGAGTCCTGTGGAGCCTAATTGTCCCGACTCCGCTTCGCCTCTCCTTGGTCTGGCAAAGATGGCTGATGCCCCAGAGGGAAGCAGTTGTGCAGAGGACCACACCATTCAACCCACTAGAAACACTGTGTGTAAGAACGGACCCCAGAGAGTCATAGATTTGAATACCTGGCCACTAGGAAATGGCACCATTTGAAAGAATTAGGAAGTGTGGCCTTATTGGAGTAAATATATCACTGGGGTGGGCTTAGTGGTTTCAAGCCCAAGTCCAGCCCAGAGCCCTCGCCTTCTTCCTGCAGATGGATCTAGAGCTCGTCTCCAGCATCCTGCCTGTTCATGCCACCTGCTTCTCTCCATAATGATAATGGACTAAACCTCTGAACTGTAAGCCAGTCCCAATGAAATGTTTTCCTTTCAAGAGTTGCTGTGATCATAGTGCCTCTTCAGAGCAATAGAACGCTGGCTAAGACAGACGCCAAAGACCTTAAAACCTTCTAGATTACCATATCAGCCATGGTGGTGCAGGCCTGTAATCACAGCACTCAGGGAGTGAGGGCAGGAAAGATCAGAACAGTCCGTTGAAGCCACCCTGAGAAATGTGAGACTATCTTAAGTTAAAAACAAAAACCCCACGTCACATAACCCGGACACAGTGCACATCTGTAGCTCTGAGTTCCAGAGGGCTTCACAAGTCTTTACAGCTTCAATGTTTTCTTTGTCTCTGGAATGAGTTAAATTCAGGTCTGAACAGAAGTGAATTCTTCCAGAGAGGGGAGCACCTTGCTAACCCAAGAATATCCAAGACCACGCAGGTTTCTCTATCGAGACTGCAAAATGACCAAAGACCTGAATTTTGTTTTATTCCTGAAATAAATCCATCACCCATAAAAGTTAATTCGTCATCATTTTCAAAATTGCCTTCAAAATTCATTCAAAATTGCCTTCAAAATTCATTCAACTATTACTTTTATTAAATATCTGTTGCTGTCATGTCTTCCTGCTAGACCCTGGTGAACCAGAAGGAACAGAAGGTCTGTGGACACTGAGTTGAGTGTGACATGGACAGGGACCCGATTCTGTTGTACTGTTGTGTGGCTTGTTGCCTTGGTCACACTGCAAGAGCCCAGTCAGAAGCCAGGCAGACAGAAGCCAGGAGCTACTAGACAGCAGCAGCGCATGCGCACTTCACACCCAGTGCTGCGTTTCAAATTCCACCCGGTCCCTTATGCCAGTGCGCAGGTGTCCTGGCCTGCTCAGGCAACCCAAAGTGTGGTAGCAAGTGAGGTGCAGGTGCTGGGAGAGGATCCCGGCACTAAAGAGAGTGCAGATGCGGGATTCGGGTACGGGATGCAGGAGCCTGCGTACTCAAGGAGAGACCTGCAAGGGATGCGCAGAAGTGTGGCTTTGCCAGGAAAAGAGTGGTACAGCAGGGTGGGCAGCGGTGAGGGCATGGTGTGGGCTCCTTGTCTGAGTGGGCAGAACTGAGGAATATCGAGAGGAGTGCAGGGTGACTGATCAGCAGAGACTTGGAAAAGGAAGTCTGGGAGCCCTCAGGCTGCGCTGGGGACCTGGCAACGCACTGGGTGGACCGGAGCTCTGTAGCTCCCAGATCTTGGGATGCCCCAAGTCTGAGAAGCTAAGTCTCTAGAAACTTGGGGACTATCTGACCTTCTTTCCAGGCTCCTGAAGATCTAGGCAAGCACTTGCTTTCCTTGATGAATGTTTTACCTCTGGGGGGTGGGGGGCACATCCCAGCCCTATGGATGCTCAGATCAAGTCAGCTTAGCTATCGCCCCATCCCCAGGCAATGGCTTCAGGTTTGTCCATGGTCTAAAGGCATGATGGGATTAGTTAGAGTCGCGGTGGGCTCGCCTACTTTCTTTTGAGAAACTGTTTTTGTTTTGTTTTAATGGTTCAGCCACGACAGAATTAATTGTTCCGTACGTATATGTTGGCGCCCGCGTGTTAAGAATGCCCATGCTCAGTAGCAAATCACATCTGCGTTTTGCAGCAATCCTGTCATTAGGAGACTTGACGGTGACCGTAAATGGCCCTGACTGGGCACTGTTTGCTTTCTGTCCATTCCACACACTGGCGACTGGGATTCACCCTCTTGCTCAGCCGTTTGGTTCCCCGAACATTTGTGAAAGGATCTTTTGCACTCCAGTTTTCCTTTTATCAAAATGCCTCCAAATATGCTATTTAACGACGGTTGCTTACAAAAGGCCTGGAAACGAGTTACGCACGGGCTCGCCCCTGGAATTCAAAACTATGGAGATTTGTAATCAATGTAAATCAGTGCGTCTGTGCAGTGGAGTTCGGAGCACTTCTTCCCATCAATCGTATGAGCGGGTTCAGAGTAAACACGGGCTAGGGCTAGCGTGGCGCAAAATCTCCTGGCTCAGCAGTCTGGCACCTGCTGCGCTAAGCATGAAAGAAAGGCAGGCAGTAAGTTCACTGTCCCTGCGTGTGAAGTAGTTCACAAAACGGTCCTATGGGAAACAGAGGAAGACAATTCTTCCCCGTGGTAACTAAGTAACTGTAGCTTGCTTTTTTAAAAATCATACTGCAGCTCAGGAAGTGGGGCAGGAGAAGTTCTATTTCACTTAAAAGTATCCACTTTTTTTTTTTACATTTTTTTTTTACATTACTCAATTGTTCAAACACAGAAGGAAATCCACTCATACAACAAATCACTGTTTACTAAATGCCAGCCAGTAGGTTTGACTCTGTGGCTCTCCTAGTAGACTTCACCGGTCTTTTACAGAGGTCACTAATAGATTCACAAAGCCATTTAGTAACTGGCAGAAGAAACCAGAGAGGGAGGAAGAGGAGGAGGAAGACCCTGCAGAGAGGAGGGTCAGGATACCACATATGAGTCCTAGGGGCTGTCACATCCTCTTGTCCATTGGAGCATCTTAGCCAGCTGGGTTTTTTTCTAGCTTAATCAGGAGCCTATAGACATGGTGACTCTGGGCTGATTTGCAGAGAGAGTATTTGTGCCATTTTTCAGTATCCCCAGAAACACAGTGTGGTATTGGCATTGCCCTTCTCCAATACAAAGCAGTAAAGATACTCACTTCTAAATGAACATATTTTTATTACTTGCAAAATAAAAGCACCTCTCGGTGCAGACAGGCGTGAAGCTGGACCAGTGGCTCCAGTTTCCAGGGAGGCTTGAGGCTAAAGACCACACCAGGCCAGGAGTTCAAAACCAGCCTGTACACCCACAGTAAGACTTGTCTGGAGAGGAGCTCATTCAGTGAAGTGCTTACCTCAAAGGCACAGGCACAATCCCTAGACCCATGTGAGAATGCTGGGCATAGTAGGGAGAAATCCCAGTATTCGGGAGGCAGACACAGGGATCTCTGGGCCTCACTGGCCAGCCTACCTAGTGAGCTCCAGGCCAATGAGAGGTTCTGTCTCTAAGGAGGTAGACGATATTCCTAAGAGTGATGTGTGTGTGTGTGTGTGTGTGTGTGTGTGTGTGTGTGTGTGTGTGTGTTCTGAGGTTAAGTTGGTGAGCACATTGTTTTTAGTATAACTCCTAAATTCTTTTGTTGAAAAAATGGTTTCAATGATATTGTTGCAAGCATAACACTATCGGGAAAATACCCTTCCTTCCAGACTTAGTGGTGTTGGATGCTGTCATGGTCAGGTTTCTGTTGCCATGATAAAACACCATGAGCAATTAAGGGAAGAAAGGGTTTGTTTGGCTTATATAGCCCACATCATGGTCCAGTGAAGGAAGCCAAGACAGGAACCTAGAGGTAAGAACCGAAGCAGACAGAGGCCTTAGAGAAATGCTGCCCCCATGCCTTGCTCAGCCTGCTTTCTCATGGGACCCAGGACCACCCACTGCGGGATGGGCCCTCCTACATCGAACTCTAATTTTAAAAAGTACTCCTACAAGCCAACCTTATGGAGGCATTTTTGTTACTGTGTTTCCTTTTCAGATGTCTACTTTATGTCACAGTGACACAAAACTTGGGTTAGCATGGGAGGGTTTAAAGCAGTGTGTACTCTAAAGGATTTTAACGGTCTAACCTGTGCTCTCTGATCCATGCAGATAACAGAAGGTTTAGAGATAGGATAAGCAGCCAAGCGATACTAAGGAAGAGTCATCCTGGAGAAGACGTGGAGAACCGACGCACGGACAGAAAGGAGCTCAGTCACACTAAGGGCAGGAGCAGCTTGGTTTCCCCAGTAACGGGACCAGGGGCAGAGCTGGGTTTCCCCTCCACCTCAGAGGAGTCCGTGTGGCTGGCAATACGAGCCTTTGTAAGGATTTCTGCTCCCTGATCCCCTTCATCAAGACAACTCATGGTCCAAGACTGCCTGCCACCTGTTAATTCTTGCAAGGATTCTAACTCCGATTCAGGTGAGAGAGAGAGAAAGGGAGGAGCAGGGGACCTTTAGAAGAGTGGGGGACGGGGAGGGAACCCACCCTGTTACTAGGATTCTTGTTTGCATTGTTGAATTTAATTGGCTTGCTGCATGAGTCTGTCCTACCTAATTATCTCTGCGGGCAAATCTACAAACTACTCAAGAAAAACCCCAGCCTAGGAATAAATCATGTTCTTAATGTTTGAATTCCATAAACAGACATTTTATAACTTAGATACATGTGAGATTAAGGAGAAAGCAGAAGATAATGAAAAGGGGTGAAAATTATTCTATTTAAATGTTTTTGATGATTCCAAATGAGTATCGGGTTTACATCACACCTACCTTCTCTCCTCCTTCTCTGCCCATGTCCCCCAACTCATTTTCAAAGTCATGACTTCACACGATGCTCATGACAGGTGTGTTTAGGGCTGACACTCAGGATTGGCTAAACTGTCGGGGAACCTGTCCCTAGGGGGACATTTATTTTATGTTTTAAATCTAACTGGCAACCAAGTTAAGGTAAGAGAGCAGAAACCACCGGGAAGGGGTGTGGATCCCAGTGTTTTGATTTCAGGAACAGTAAAACAGAACTATCCCAGATTCACACGAGACCAAGAGGGAAAGAGGGGAAAGGAAAGGGAGAAAGAAGGAAAGACAACAACTTTCAAAAGCCTCAAGGGGCTACGACAGTTTGGCTTTGGTCCAGATAACAGAAACAATAGAAGAAGACAGAGGACTATGGGTAATTTAACCTTGCATCCCTCCCACCCCATTTTGCACTCTGACCTAAGGGAACCAGCTAGCCGGGGGAGTCCAGCCACAGCTGCCCACTTTTCTTCAGGAATGTTCTGGCGTCCTGTCTGCCCACACGTATAACAGCTGCTACTCACGGGCCAAGCAGGGGATGGAGAAGCTGCAGACTGAGGGCTCTCCAACCCAGCAGGTGAGTTCAGCCTGCTGTCAGCCACAGACATCAACAAGAGAAGGGACTAGAAAGCCAGAGGGAAATTTTTAGCAGCTGGATGGGAAAAATGAGTTTTCTCCTCCCGTGTTGGCTCAGCCAAAATGGCTGCTGTGGAATCTGGTATTTCCATTCTTTCTCTTCAAAGAATCCAAATAAAAACCTATATAGATTAGCCACAGCAGCAAGGGAAGGCTGTTTGAAGGAAACAAAAGGACGACCCAGAACAATCACACAGGGTCCAAGAGCACAGGAGCAAAGGTGTCATGGTTCTGAGCAGTTGCTAGGTGAATGGGATGGGGAGGGGCTGGTTACTCAGGGTATAGTTTGGGGTGTTTTGAGTAACAGATGTAATCCTGATATATAATCTCAATATAATTGTTTCTTCTACTGCATGCATCCCTTCCCATAATTCATCTGATTTTAGTCATATGCATACCAAATTATGTCTTGGCAGAAGACAGTAAAGATGGTGAAAAAGGATTCTCCCTAAAAGTCTACCCAAGGGCACAGTTGTCTTATTGGACATCATTTGAAACAAGTCTGGGGGCTGGAGAGATGGCTCAGTGGTGAAGAGCACTAACTGCTCTTCCAGAGGTCCTGAGTTCAATTCCCAGCAACCACATGGTGGCTCCCAACCATCTGTAATGGGATTGATGCCCTCTTCTGGTGTGTCTGAGGACAGCTACAGCATACTCATAAATAATAAATAAATCTTTAAAAAGAAAAGAAACCAGTCTGGGCCAGATTGTTCAGATTTTTTTATGCTTAGATACACTGGTAATACACCTACTAGAAGGTAATATTGATTGCTGTCAAGGGAAGGAGAAATGCATTCTAGTGTTCAGAGAAGGGAGTATGTGTAACCTGATGCAGATAGGGGTCCTGGGTTGTTACCAGGTAGCTAGATGCAGTGTCAGGGGCCGGTGCATAAGACATGTAGGCAGGGGACCTAAGCTGCTAGTAAATTCTTACTAGGAGAGGGGTGTGCATAGCCCCCAAACCAAGTAAGGGCCTCAGGTTACCCAAGCCTAGTGCCAAGTGGGGTCCCATGTTACCCAAGCCCAATACCAAGTCAGGATGAGGCAGACTCACCCACAGGCAGTAGCCACACTCTAGAACTGGAAGGGCTGAAGTCTCCTGACAGCAGGAAGAAGACAGGCTCCGTCTCTTCTTAGGAGAGGAGTCCCGTCTGGTAGGTGACACTGCCCAGAAGCAATAGCTGACCAGGCCTCTGGGATCTGTGGGACAGAGGCTTTCAAAATTCCTCATGGATCTCATGGCTGACACCCCTTTAAATAACCACTTGACTCTTACATCCACAGACCATGCAATTCGTCCAGATGACTCCCCAGGACAACTGACAGATTCACATGATGAGGATCCACTGTGACTACAGATAACTGCTCCTGACTGGAGAGTCACTTACTGGCATGAAGTGGAGTGCTTCCATATAGAGGGATTAAGCCCCTGACCATGGACACCTCTACTGCTTCCCTCGCTGGATCGTTCCTGCATTTGAAAGCCAGCACACTGACATCTCTGGTAGGGTGTGTATCTTAGGGTTTCTATCGCTGTGAAAAGAAACCATAACATCAATTCTTATTAAAGAAAACATCTGTACTGGCTGGTTTTGTGTGTCAACTTGACACAAGCTGGAGTTACCACATAGAAAGGGGCTTCCCTTGAGGAAATGCCTCCATGAGACCCAGCTATAAGACATTTTCTTGACTAGTGATCAAGGAGGGAGGACCCAGTTCATTGTGGGTGGTGCCATCCCTGGGCTGGTGGTGCTGGGTTCTATAAGAGAGCAAGCTGAGCAAGCCAGGGGAAGCAAGCCAGTAAGTAACATCCCTCCATGGCCTCTGCATCAGCTCCTGCTTCCTGCCCTGTGTGAATTCCAGTCCTGACTTCCTTTGGTGATGAACAACAATGTGGAAATGTAAGCTGAAGAAACCCTTTCCCCCCAACTTGCTTCTTGGTCACGATGTTTGTGCAGGAATAGAACCCTGACTAGGACAACATCTAATTGGGGCTGGATTAGTTTTAGAAGTTTAGTCCATTACTGTCATAACAGCACACAGGCAGACTTGGTGCTGGAGAAGGAGCTGAGAGTTCTACATCTGGATCTTCAGGCAGAGAACTGACTTGAGCTTCTGTGACCTCAAAGTCCAACCCCTAGGAACTTCCTCCAATCAAGCCACACCTACTTCAATAAAGCCACACCTCCTAATAGTGCTACTCCCTATGGACCATGTATTCAAACACAGGAGTCTATGGGGTCTATTCCTACTCAAACCGTCACATTCCACTTCCTGTTCCCCAGAGGCTTGTAGCCATAAGATAATGCAAAAATGCATTCAGTCAAACTTCAAAAGTTCCCATCGTAGATGTCTTAGTTTGGATTTTATTGCTGGAGGAGCCAAGAGTTCTACATCTTGATCCGAAGGCAGCCAGGAGAGGACTCTCTTCCACACTTGGCAAAGCTTGAGCATAGAATCTCAACGCTCACTCCCACAGTGATGCTCTGTAAGAAGCCATCTAGAATAGGAGAAGGCTACTGGATGACTTTCCTGAGATGGTCTATCATTTTTGCATGAACTTCGATGGATGAGCCCTGGGAGGCAAGGCCCCAAGAGACTACGACTCAGGATTGATTCTTGCAGCTGATATGCCTTTCCTGTCATTATTAAATTAATATAACAATTCCTGGGCATCAGCCCACCCTATTGGGCAGATTTTCAGCAGATCAATAAAATGTACTCTTTTGTAGCAATGCTATGCAGACAAATAAATGATGTCTTAATTCCGAATGGTAATTTTATAGAATTCCTAAAATATATACAAGCAATTTTGGGCCCTCTATAATTTGAAAACTGCAATTAGGATTCTGTCAGCCTTCATGTGTCATAGGCTATTTGCACTAAGATAGAAGGCAGGCTTGAAACAGATTTACGATGAAGGAAAATATTCCTTTAGGATGCAAAATCATTATCTGATAACTAAATGTCATAAAAGGAAATGAACAGTTTATTGTAGGAACAAGGATAGAAGAAAACATATTGACTGGATTTATCTATACAAAACTTCAATACTAATGAGATGCTAGACAGATGATATGTATGCCTCTTGACATATCATGTTAGTTAGACATAAGAATTATAGTTTTTAACTTTTAATGAACCCGTGGAGCTAATGGCAGATAGATAACTAGTCTTAAAGGAAACTCATGTAAACATCTTTCTTTTTACTTCTTATTCAATTTATGACTTGAATATGTGTTTGAACTTGTGAGCTTTTTAAAAAAAAGATGCTTGGAATACTATGTGATCACACATCCTGAAAAAGTATAAGTATTAAGAACACTGACAATAGTGAAGTCAAGTTTTTTTTTTTCTTAAGATCAATGGAAACTTAGTTCTCTCCCTTTTCTTTCTCTTAGAAATGAACATTAGGGGGTTGGGGATTTAGCTCAGTGGTAGAGTGCTTGCCTAGGAAGCGCAAGGCCCTGGGTTCGGTCCCCAGCTCCGAAAAAAGAACCAAAAAAAAAAAGAAATGAACATTAGAGTCTCTTCTCAAAGTTTTTGTTTATTTCAGTTTTTGTTTGTTTTGACTTTTTCAGGCTGGTAAGGAGTCAGTGAACTCAGCCTCAGGCTCAGCAAGGATGGTCCTGGGGTTGGGGGAGGAATCAAAGAACCTCTTTACTATTTTCACCTCCCACCTCATTTAATAAAATTATACATTTTGTAATTTCCCTTGCTCAGCCTGCTCCTTTTCATTATAAATCTTCATAAGTGTGGTTACTAATAACCAAAAGACAAGAGTCAATACTGGGCTGTTTTTATATCTCCTCTGAAAATGTGATTAATCCAAAACTCTTCAATTTACCTGCAGGCAGACTTTTTTAGACAAGAGCAGAAAGCAGCAACATTCTACACCAGACTATCACAAAAACAATCTCTAGGTCACATTCTGAAATTTTTCTTCCTTGAAATATTTTGAGCCTTGTCCCCACAATTTAAAGCACCATTGTCTTTGATGCTTCTATTAATTTGACTGTCTTAGCTAGGGTTTCCTTGCTGTGAAGAGACACATGACCAAGGCAACTCTTATAAAAGACAACTTTTAATTGTCTTTTATGGCTTTCAGTTTCAGAGGTTTAGTGCATTTTCATCATGGTTGGAAGCATGGTGGGCATCCAGGCAGACACAGTGCTGGAGGAGACAAGAGTTCTACATCTTGATCTGAAGGCAACCAGGAAGATACTATTCCACAGGCAGCTAAGAAAAGAGTGTCTGGAATTCCAAACAGGGTGGAGCTTGAGCATAAAGACTTCAAAGACCACCCCCCAACCCATAACACACTTCTTCAGACAAAGCCACACCTACCTACTCCAACAATGCCACATCTCCTAATAGTGCCACTTCCCATGGATCAAGCATAATCAAACCATAACATTCCACTCCCTGGCCCTCCATGGCTTGCTCAAACACATGAGCCTATGGGGCCCATACCTAGCCATAGCATAATGCACAATACATTTAGTATAACTTCAAAAGTTTCCATAATCCATAACAGTCTCAACACTGCTAAAAGTCCAAAGTTCAAATTCCCTTCTGAGAGTCATGAAATCTCTTAACTATAATCCCTTATAAAGTCAAAATAAAAAATCAGATCACTTATTTCCAATATATCATGGTACAAGATATGCATTACCATGCCAAATGTCATAGTAAGGAAATACTGGACCAAAGCAAGACTTAAAAGCCCAACCTCTGCATCTCCATGTCTGATGTTCAACTCTCTTCAGCTTTGATGACTGCAATGCCCTTCTTTCTCTTGGACTGGTTCTATTCCTTGTGTGAGGTCAGAAATGAACCTCTTTTGGGACCCCTTGAATGAGACTCACAGAGGCAGTGACCGATGCAAAAACAAGAGGAGCTTTATTGTTCCAACACGCTGGGGTCACCTCACTTCGGGAGAGAGATGACCTTAAACCTTTGATAGAGGCAGATTTCAAACAACACAGGCAGAGTTTGAACAATGGTAACTAGGCAGGGTACTATTGGTGGGGTGAATCAATCTTCAGTGGACCATCCAGGACTTTCCAGGGCAGTCGGTTGGGGAGTCACAGGTGGCTTTGTCTGAGAGTTGGCTTGCAGTTATTCCGGGAACTAAACTAGCTCAACTCCTCCTGGAAGGGAGGGGTCTTTTGTGCTCAGAGGTTTGTGGTGGAATTTTCCTACTGGTCTCAGATTGACCCCAACGCTGGCTCTTTCACTTGTTAGCATCTTTCCTTAGCAGATAGCCCATGGTTCTGGCATCTCATAGTTCCAAGCCGCCACTGCTCTTCATGATTCCTCATGCCTTCAAAACCAGTACCACCTGGGTGACTCTTATACATTACCAACTCCAGATGCAGAACCAGGTACATCCTTGACTATGTCTGGAGCACAGCTTCTTTGTGCTCTCAGAAAATATGTCCCAGAAGACTTCACCTCAGTGATACTGATCTCTTCTTAATCACCACTAATTCCTTAGCTCCATGTAACCAGATCAACTGTCCCAGTAACCCCTTCTACTCTTGATTCTAAAGCCAGACCCATATGACTGAGTTCTGCTGCATGCTCAGGTTGGAACATGGCTCCCTGTTCTGCTACACCCTTCACTGCCTAAGCTTGACTGTCCTGGATGGAACCTTGCTCTGTAAACTGACCGTGATCTCAGAGATCTGCATGCCACTATCTCCTAAGTGCTAGGATTAAAGGTGTCTACCACCATGCCGAGACCTAAGCCTTTCTTTATCTTTTCATGAGATCTTTATAATTCTGGATTAAAGGTGTGTGTCTTCCAGCCTCAAGATCTGGGTCAGAGATGTTTCCTTCATTTCTGGATTGTAGTTTTTTTTCAAGATATAGTCAAGTTGAAAACTGGGAATAGCCATCAATCACAGTGACCCATTAAATTCTGCTTAAAGTATTCAGCTGTGCTTCTAATCCAAAGTTCCAATGTCCACATTCCTCAAAACAAAAGCACGGTCAGGCCTATCACAGTGATACCCAGGTCCTGGTACCACATCTGTCTTTCTTAGGGTTTCTATTGCTGTGAAGAGACACCAGGACCATATCAACTCTTATAAATGTTGACTTACAGTTCAGAGGCTCAGTCCATCATCATCATCATGACAAGAAGCATGGCAGCATGCAGGCACACATGATGTTGGAGAAGGAGCTGAGAGTCCTACATCTGGACCTGTAGGCAAAGAACTCTCTTGAGCTCCTGAGACCTCAAAGTCCACTTCCTACAACTAAGTCACACCTCCTTATAGTGCCCTCCCTATGGACCAAAATATTCAAACACATGAGTCTAAAGGGGCCATTCCTATTCAAACCACCAATGTGTGTATGAAGAACCACTGTCTAGCACTTCCCACAGGCCCTACATATCCATTTTACCAAAGCAAGCCCAATCATATTTTTGACTATCTCTCCTTCTTTCCCTCTCTCTGTTTCTCTCTCCTTCTACAATATTGGTGACTGAATCCAGGGCCCCATCCATGTTAGGGAAACCTGTTCTACCACTAAGCTATGTCCTCACCCTACTCCATTGTTAACCTGTTAATATTTGAGACACAGTCCCACTAAATTGCTAGGCAGACTGTGAAGTTGTGATCCACCTGCCCCGGCCTACGGAGGTACAGGGATTGCAGCCCTATGCCGCCAGTCCAATCTCCTTTCTCTTCATCTACAGGGAGAGTCTTGTGCTATCTAATGACATTTCAATCAATAATGGACCACATTATAGACTGAGGCATATACTACACCTCTTCCATGTGTAAATAGGTTCACAAAGGTGAATGTTTACTACCCATACCTGTGGGCTTCAGTACAGGGACCTCATACTCAGATTTGTAGCCTGGGAGCGGTGAGCAATCCCACACAGCTTGGATCCTGGCCCACACTACGGAGGTTTGTAAAGTTCTACTCTGTGAAGTTTGCAGAAAGATAGAGTTTCCTAGGGAGGCATTTCCCAGAAAGTCCCCTTCTCAAGCTGCCTGCACATGGCTGGTTAAGAGTGGTGCTTGGGGCAATGATTCATATCAGACTCCTGGCTGTGTAGTCTCCAGAGGGAGCTGTCAACTTTCTGAGCCTCCATTTCCTCACTGAAAAGTTCTGTGGATTTCGGAAAGTGGAACCTGAATGAGTTTATAATATGTAAATGTCTCTGCCCAGTACCCGGATCAGGATGCCAGGCAACTCTGAGCTCTCTCTCTCTCTGAAGTGGACCTGTTTAGAAATGGTTCTCTGGAGCAAATCCCATCTGCATTGTCAGGGAATCAGTGGTTCAGTTCTCAGGTCAGCAGCAGTCCAGTTCCAAAGTGTCAGGTTAGTGGCAGCAATGGCACGACCTAGCAGGAAGAGCCAGGCCTCAACACGAGTCAGCAGGAGGAACCAGAGCCACAAGGACGCCAAGAGAAGTTCTCGGCTGTGCAAATAAAGATCAGCAAAGATGCAAGGCCTGAAGTGTTGCATAGCCAGCTCTATAAGCAAGCCCCTCTCACAGTCTGTGGAGTCCTATTTATACTCCCTCCAAACATCCATGGGGCTTGCCTCACCAAGTGTCTTGCCTCAGCGCAATGAGTCTGTCTGTCTCAGCTGACATCATCCTGCCAACTAGAGTCCATGGAAGCAGCAAGAGAGAGAGGTACACCGCCAGAAGGTTTTTTGGTGAGTTTCTTCCTATGGTGTCCTGACAAATGGGGCTCAACTATGCAATGCAAGATGGACTGAACATGCACGTCGTTATCAAAGGATCCTTCTTCACATGTCCTTCCACGCGCTTGCTTTATCAGAACGTCTTTTCACCTGTGTCTGCTTCAGTGAAACGTTCCTTCACCAGTTTGCCTTAGCTTTTCACCTGTGTCCGCTTCAGAAAAACACTCCTTCCTGTGTTTGTCCCAGCAAAACACCATCCTGTCACAACTGACTTTCCAAAGAACCCTTAAGTTCCACCTACCCCACCACACCC
This sequence comes from Rattus rattus, assembly GCF_011064425.1. Taxonomy (NCBI): domain Eukaryota; kingdom Metazoa; phylum Chordata; class Mammalia; order Rodentia; family Muridae; genus Rattus; species Rattus rattus. Next base: position 67,757,793 of record NC_046165.1, read on the forward strand.
CCACCTCCCTCTCTCTGTGAGAGAGATCTACATAGTGAGGGTAGTTCTGGATCCCCCCACCCCCAAAACTGTTCCATGGCCCTGCATTAACTGCTCAGTCTTTCTCTGTTTTGGTTTCTCATTGCTCTCTTCAGACATACCAGAAGAGGGCATCAGATCCCATTACAGATGGGTGTGAGCCACCATGTGGTTGCTGGGAATTGAACTGTAAAAGACCTCTAGGAAGAGGGGTCAGTGTTCTTAACCACTGAGCTATCTCCCTCCAGGGAGGGTGGGAGACAAGGTCTTATGAAGCCCAGATGTAATGGGCAGTGGTAATTGTTAACTTCACAAAACCTGGAATCAACTGGGAAAAGGACTATGTGTGGAGAATTACCTTTATTATGTTAATTGAGGTTGGGAGATATGCCCATAATGGGTGGCTCCATTCCCTAAACAAAGGCTCCTGAATTGTGTATAGTAAAGAGGAGCTGAGCATTAGAATGCAGGCTGGCTGCAGCTCTAACAGCTTCTTCCAAGCTCCCAGGGCTGTGAATTCTCTTACATGTGGACTAAAATGTGCAACTGTGAAATCTACTTCCTTTCTGGCCCCACCTCATTCTGTGCTGATAGCATTCCTGTCAACAAGACGACTGCTGTTCCTAAAACCTGCCAGAGTCTACAGTGGCAAGCACCAGCCCCACAAAGTGACACAACTCCACAAACAGCGAAGATTCTGTCTGCCCGGGGAAAGCAGTGTTATGACAGGATATGGAGTGGCTATGGAGGGTAGAGTAAGCCTATTTTCCTCAAAAAGGCTTGTTGTCTGTGCCCACTGCCTGACCCCACTTGTCCTTGGGGGTTGGAGGTGAGGGAGGCACAGATTCAATGCAAAGACTTCAGGAGCAGGCGAGAAATGCAAGAGCTCTGAACCTGATATACGATTCTTTAATACCCTCCAGCCATGTTCCATTGGTTCCAAGAAAGCATCTCTTCTAAACAATTCCTGATTGGCTGGCATTGTCTGTGTCAGTAACCCTTGGTCTCTCAGGCAGTCCTTAATTAGGCCCTCCCACAGGAGATGGCTCTGCAGCTGTGTGGCCGCCAGCATTTATGAAGAGGTGGCCATGCTGTGCCTCCTACCAAGGCTAACACTACAAAGAAGATTATACCGAGGCTTGCATGTGCTGAGGGAACTGAGAAGGGAACATGGGCTATTGTAAGAGACGAACATTGTGGCCTGGAAGGAGAGAAGAGAAGGCGCCAAGTGATCCATTTCTAGGACAACTTCGTTATGAAGACAATACAAAATCGCCAGCCTCTAATGAAATAAAATAGTGCAGTCATGAGCTAGATTAACCCTTCCCAAGGCTGGGAAGACAGCTTGGGGGTGAAGAGCACTCGCCTCTAGGGGACCCAAGTTTGGATCCTGGCAACACTAACTGAGAAACTATTCCACAGATTTTCATACTCTTCCATGAACACCACTTCCTAGTTCCCATCATGCAGTGCTACGAACAGGACAAATCACAAGAGTGGATGTCTGTTCCTGTCACTGTTTTGATCAAAGGTATAGAGGCCACATCTGGCAATGGCGTTGCTGGCAGTCGGAGGTGACACGAAGCATCACATGATAAGAGACAAGAGCACTAAGGAGCCACCGGAGAAGGAACCTGAACTTGGGATAGACAGGATGATCACCACAAGTTTGGGGCCAGCCTGATCTACACAGTGAGATTCTGTGTCAAAATTCATGCAAAGCCAAACAAAGACCGTCTAGTATCAACCACAGGCTGGGCCAATGCCCTTAGTGAATCCCAGCCATTTCCCACAGGCCCACCGCTAACCCCACATTTGGGCCAGGTCTGGGGGCTTATGTCTAGACTCCCAGCAACTGAGAAGCACAGCAGTATCAGCAGGATCACATCGATTCCTTCGTTTTGTTTTCACGGTGCTGGAGACTGAACCCAAGGCCATCCAGACAAGCTCACCCCCTCTTCAGAGCTCCCCTAGGCTTTATAGCATGTGATGTAACTTAGTCCTGCCATGGTTGAGATGTTCTCTACGTAGACCCTGAATGTGCTGGAGGTCATTCAGGATGAGAAACAGGGTTTTATTTTATTTAGTTTTTGTTTTTTTATGACAGATTACCTCTGTATAGGCTGTGTTGGTTTTAAACTCACAGTAATTCTTCTGCTTTCTAAATCCTGAGATCACAGGCTTGTGCCAGCAGGCCTTCTTTGACTACCACTGTCTCATCAAGACTTAAATGTGCCTGTGAAATCACTTTGTAATAAACACTGTTAATCCTTTGGAGCACAGAGATTGGAAGAACCCAGCACCATAGATGCTCTAAGTACAGGAAGTGGGGCCTCCCCTACCCCCAGCCCAAAGTCTGAGATGACCAGATGTTCGATAAATAATTGGGCTTGTTACAGATGTGCTATTAAGGACATTTATATCCCCAAGTAGCGAGATACTGTGCCTGTCAATTAGTCAAGTAGCTAATGAACCATGCTGTCTGCTGCTTCTTAAAAACTCAAGTAGGAGAGTTTTATATGTCCTAAACTTTGGTGCTTAAAGACCCATTAAATTCTGTCCTAACAAGATCAAACACAAGACTGCTGTATTACTCTGAGCTGTCACAGTGAGGAAGGACAGACACAGTCAACAAATATGGGTTGAATTTTCATCACATGCACAAAGCAGATTCACTCAGAGAAGCAATTCCTGTCCTGACCACCAGGGGACGCCACACACAAACACATTTTCACTCTAGTGGCTAATGGGGTGAAGCTCTCTCCCAACACCCAGGTTCAGGGCACCTACCACAGAGTCAGGCTCACTGTGTGTCTTCCCGCTCAAAATGCTGTTAGAACATAGAGATGTGACCCAACTGAGAATCCCTGTCTAGTCAGTTTGTCTTATGTGTGCATGTGTATGTATATATATTCTCAAGTAACCTAAATGCAGTCTCTGTTAAAAACAAATAGTTTACAACTAACTATTAAAGCATATAGTTATTGTACTGGTTGTCACCTAGAAAATGTGTGCTATGACGGGTGCAAGTCTTTCTGGTCTTTGCACCATATCAAGTAAGATGTTCATGGTACTAAACATGTAATTTATAATTGATTTATAATTTATAACTGATTGTCTTCCTCATGTTAAGCACACTGTTCCTGTGGCTTTAAGTACATCCATACTGCAAATGCCACCCCATCTGTTTCCAGAACTCTGCTTCCCAGACTGAAATTCGCCACCCACCACTAACACTGCATTCTCCGCTCCACGAGTGTCAGAAACTACCATTTTATTTCCTATCCCTATGAACATAAACCTTACCTTTTTTTTTTTTTTTTTTTTTTTTTTTTTTTGACTTGCAGGATCTCTGGCAGCCCAGGCTAGCTTGGAACTCCCAGTCTTTCGGCCTCCATTTCCCAAGTGCTGGGGAAGACAGGGTGTGCTTCCATACTTTAGTCTCTGTGTTTGTTTGTTTGTTTGTTTGTTTCTTTTTTTCGGAGCTGGGGACCGAACCCAGGGCCTTGCGCTTGCTAGGCAGGCACTCTACCACTGAGCTAAATCCCCAACCCATTTGTTTTGGTTTTAAACAGAGTATCCCCATCTACCTCAAAACAGCCTCAAATTCCCACCAAACCTGCCTGGGTCTCAAATGCTGGGACCATAAATATTTCCCTGGACTATAAGTACTTCCCCCTGTTGAATAGTGACATGAAGTGGGTGTGCAAATAGTGTTTGGAGTGGAGTTATACATCTTAATTTATTTTTTAAGATTTATTTATTTATGTGAGCACACTGTAGCTGTCTTCAGACACACCAGAAGAGGGCATCAGATCCCATTACAGATGGTCGTGAGCCACCATGTGGTTGCTGGGAATTGAACTCAGGACCTCTGGAAGAGCAGTCAGTGCTCCTAACCACTGAGCCACTCTTCCACCCATACACTTATTTCTAATAAAAAGTTGTAAATCATTATTATACTTCTGGTTTTACCAGAGTTTGTCCAAGAGCGTGCAAGAGTTTTAATACTTCTGATGCTTCTACGGAGGGAAAATATTCTTGTACTTCTTAGAATAAAAACAACTGCAAATTAAAACCTTCTAGAATAACATTTCTGGATTTAATAAGAATAGAGACAGGTGTGCAGTGCAGGCCTGTCATCACAGCCCCGGATGTCTGTGGGAGGATCTGATCAAGGCCAGGTCCCGCTACCGGAGACCCTGTCTAAGAGACAAAACGAAATAGAACAAAACTGCATCCCTGTGTTACCAAGTTCTGCCGGAGAGGGGTTTCATGTGACTTTACAGGCTTTGCTTGTTTTCTCATCCGAGTAAGTTTAAATTCAGATCTGAACAGAACGCGAGAGTTCTTCAACGTTAGCTAATTGCAAATCCGAATGGAGCCAAACTTTTGAATGAAGCAATGGAGTCTTTAGGGGGACTGTAAAACAACCAGAAGCGCACATTTTTCCTTATTCCTAAAATAAATCCATCAGTTAAAAAGGGAATTTAGGTATCACTTTCAAAACTACCACCAAAATTCAGTGAACTGTTATTTATTAATGTTCTCTGTTGTTCAAGCCCTCTGCTAGACCCTAGGAAGCCAGAGGAAACAGACAAGGCCAGGATTCTGTCCCTCTCGGTGTCCTGTGATTCTCAAAGAGAAAAACTCCCAGGGTTAGACACATTAAAAGCCTCACCCCGATGCGGACAGGCTAGCCCGACCACGCTCTGCCATCTCATCCCCAAGACCGTCTGGAACAAGTTGCCCGCAGGGACATCTTCCCCAACACTTCCGGCCATGCCAAGTCTCAAGCGCCTTGGAACAAGTTATTTAAAAAAAAAAAAAATTAGAATCCGTGGAGCTGTCGGCTAATTTGTGTCCGCCTGGAAGCAGGCTGGTGGCCGCTATTTATAGCTTGTTGCCCGCGGGGGCGTCTCTACCGGCCAGGGAGAGACGGAATTCCGGCCATGGCTCGCCCGAGGAACAAGTCTGCATCCCCAGGCGGCGACACCCGGGCTCGACCCAGGCGCCCTCCGGACGCCCACGCACTCAGCGCCCAGGCTGCCATGGCAGTAGGTTGTGCCTTGCGCCCCGGCTGATCACTCCAGCCATGCAGGACCGGACCCTGGGGTGTCTGTGGCCCGGAGCCCCGGTCCTACACCTGCCATGGATCGGCCGAGCTGCGGGAGCCTGGACGAGGAGCGCGCGTGGTGCGCACTGGGGTGCAGGTGACGCCCGAGGATGCGGGCGCGCGAGGAAGGAGCAGGTGCCCGCTTCCCCAGACTGGATCCAGCCGAGGGGCTCGCGGGGGCGTGGCCTGCGAGAGGCGGGAAGGCGTGGCCGGCAGGGTGGGAGGTGGCGAGGGCGTGGCAGGGCGGCGGGGCAGCGGCGTGGGGCACCAAGTGCGGTGCGTACCGCGGCGGTGGGGATGGCGGCCGGGGCGGAGAAGCCCGGCCCTGGCGCGGGGCGCTCGTGGGAAGAAGGGGCGCCGCACGAGTGAAGAGGGAGCCTCCTTTACAGAGCAGGCCGAGCCCGGCTGGGCGAGGAGCGCCGGTGCCGCCGCGGCAGAGCGGGGTAAGGCAGAGTGGGAGCCCCAGGGCCATATTGGGGACCTGGCTGCACCGGGGGGTGGCCTACGCGGCGCTGCCATCCCTGGGCAAGGCCCTGTTGCTCCCCGAACTTAGGAGGCTTTCGTGATCCTTTGGGTTGTTGTGGGGTGCTGTAGGCTGGGGAAGCTGAACCCTGGCAAACTTTGATAAACTTTGGGAATGATTACTCTTCTTCTAGGCTCCTAAAGACCTGGGCGGAGCGCCTGCTCTCTTTGGTGGCCGGCCGAAGCTGGGTGGAGATGGTTTTCTCAGAGATAGTATGCCCTTGGGTTGGGGAAAGCAACCAATCAAATCCCCAAAGAGCAGGGATCCTAAGGTCCTTTTTGCAGCCGCCCCAACTACAGGCAGTGGCCTGCAAGTGTCCCCTTACGTTCGTAGTGTTTGGATTGGAGAGAAACAAGGTGGGCTCACTTTGCTCGTAAGAAACTTTTTGAAGTTTATTTTTCTTTTACTTTAGTTATTAATACCACAGCCCAACTTCTTGATCTATACGTGTGTGATGGTGTGCCCGAGTAAAGAATGTACGTGTTCAGAAGAGCGCCCTTAGCTGCATTCTACAACAATCGTTTAGACTTGTAGTGTCATTAAATTCCAGTGGCTGGGCAGCTGTTTGCTTTCTGTCCACTCTTTACACTGGTAACTAGAATTCGCCCTCTTGATCAGCCGTCTTGATTCCTGAATATTTGTGAAAGGGACGCCAGCTCTCCAGTTTTCGTTTTGTCAAGATGCCCCCAAAATGTGCCACTTAACAGCAGTTGTATAAGACAGCCGGGAAGTGAATTGGGCACAGGCTCTCCCTGAGCACGCAAAGCTACAGTAATTTGTAATCTGTGAATCACTTCACACACTGCCCTTCTGTGGGGCCGTGAAATATATTGCAAGACAAACATGGAAAGATTAAAGTGGAGTAAGGGAGGGACTTTTCTAAATATCAGTTGTGTTCGAAGTAAAAATGAGCTAACTTGGCACAAAGTCTCCTGGCTCAGCAGTCTGGCCTCTGTTGAGATAAGCATCAAACAGGGCATCACTCTGCCCTGTAGTGTGAAGCCGTTTAAAAAAAAAAAAAAAACGGTCCCGTGGGGACAGGCAGTGAAGTTTGCTGACCAGCACGTGACTGGAAGTGGTTGGGTTTTAAAACCGCAGGAAACAAAAGTTGGCTCTGTCGATAAGGAAAGAATTTTAACCAAATTTCCTGAACGATACTAACATGTCAGGTTCTTCTGTTCATTTTTCATAGCTAAGTGACACATGATGGGTTTGAAACGTCCTTGCGGCCCAGCCTGGTTTATGTAGGAAACTGGAACTACACCCTGGCCTGCTTGAACACTTGCCGATCAGTAACTAGGACACACAGCCTTAGGATCTTCACCGCTTCACGGTCCCAAGTACATTGATAAACACTCACATCCGTAGCTTGCCAGCATGTGTGAGGACATTCAGAGGACTGATTTGTGCAGAAAGCCTGGTCCTAGGATCTGGATGTGAAGAAACCCAGCCAAACTCAGCTGGTGGCGGGACTCACCGGTGTCTGTTCATCCTTCTGGGGGTCCCCAGGACTAGGCAGCCAGGGTCCACATTGTATTTCTATCAATTTCCCCCATGCCTGCCTCTTCCACAGCCTGCAAACCAATCTCTGGAGGCAAGGACCACAGTCTTGGTACCTGAGTGTTCACAGCACATACACAGCTACACACAGGAGGCATTAGATGTTTCCTGGAGAGAGAAAAGCACCCACTGTGGCTCACGGGGCCATAAGAGCACATGGGAACAGTATAATGCATAAAGGCAAGAAAAGCAGATATCATCTACATTTTCCCTCGTACAGGGTGGGAAACTCCCCCTCCGTGGTAATTAGATTAGCAGTCCAGAGCTGGCTTTTTAAAAACTGCTCACAAGTGTGACTGGCTGGAGAGTCGTTTTTATACTTGTGTATTTTATCCTTTTTGTTTTGTTGTTGTTGTTTTGGGTTTTTTTTTTTGTTTTTGTTTTGTTTTGTTTTTGAGACAGGGTCTTTGAGACAGTATCCCTGACTTATCTAGAACCCTCTATGTAGACAAATTGGCCTTCAAACTAACAGAGACCTATCTGCCTTAACCTCTGAGAGCTGAGGTTGGTTTTTTTTTCTTTTTTTTTTTTTTTTTTTTTTTTTTTTTTTTTGCTTTTTTTTTTAATTGGATATTTTCTTTACTTACATTTCAAATGTTATCTTCTTTCCTGATTTTCCCTCTGGAGTCCCCCCCCTCCCCCTGCTTCTATGAGAGTGTTCACCCACCTACCCACTCTCTCCCTCCCATTTCCCGCCCTGACTTTACCCTACACAAGGACATTGAGCCTTCACAGGGCCAAGGGCCTCTCCTCTCATTAATGCCCCATAAGGCCATCCTCTGCTACATATGTGGCTGGAGCCATGGGTCCTTCCATGTGTACGCTTTGGTTGGTGGTGTAGTCTCTGGGATCTCTGGTTGGTTAGTATTGTTTTTCTTATGGGGTTGAAAACCCCTTCAGCTTCTTCAGTCTTTTCTCTAAGTCCTCCATTAGGGACCCTGTTCTCAGCTCAGTGGTTGGCTGCAAGCACCTGCCTCTGTATTTGTCATGCTCTGGCAGAGCCTCTCAGGAGACACCTATATCAGGCTCCTGTCAGCATGCACTTCTTGGCATCCACAATATTGTCTGGGTTTGGTGACAGTCTATTGGATGGATCCCCAGGTGGGGCCCTCTCTGGATGACCTTTCTCTCAGTTTCTGCTCCACACTTGTCTCCATATTTCCTCCTGTGAATATTTTGTTCTCCCTTCTAAGAAGGACTGAAGCATCCACTCTTTGGTCTTCCAACTTCTTAAGCTTCATATGGTCTGTGGTTTGCATTTTGGGTATTCCAAGCATTTGGGCTAATATCCGCTTATCAGTGAGTGCATACCATGTGTGTTCTTTTGTGATTTGGTTACCTCACTCAGGATGACATTTTCTAGCTCCATCCATTTGCCTATGAATTTCATGAAGTCATTGGTTGTAATAGCTGAATAGTACTCCATTGTGTAGATGTACCACATTTTCTGTATCCATTCCTTTGTTGAAGGACATCTGGGTTCTTTCCAGCTTCTGGCTATTATAAATTAGGCTGCTATGAACATAATGGAGCATGTGTCCTTGTTACATGCTGGAGCATCTTTTGGGTATGCTGAGAAAGCATTTGACAAAATTCAACACCCCTTCATGATAAAAGTCCTGGAAAGATCAGGAAGTCAAGGCCCATACCTAAACATAGTAAAAGCAATATATAGCAAACCAGTAGCCAACATAAAACTTAATGGAGAGAAACTTAAAGCAATCTCACTAAAATCAGGGACTAGACAAGGCTGCCCACTCTCTCCCTACCTATTCAATATAGTACTTGAAGTCCTATCCAGAGCAATTAGACAACAAAAAGAGGCCAAAGGGATACAAATTGGAAAAGAAAAAGTCAAAATATCACTATTTGCAGATGATATGATAGTATACCTAAGTGACCCCAAAAATTTTACCAGAAAACTACTAAACCTGATAAACACCTTCAGCAAAGTGGCTTGGTATAAAATTAAACAAATCAGTAGACTTCCTCTACACAAAGGATAAACAGGCTGAGAAGGAAATTATGGAAATGACACCCTTCACAATAGTCACAAATAATATAAAATACCTCGGTGTGACTTTAACCAAGCAAATGGAAGATCTGTATGACAAGAACTTCAAGTCTCTGAAGAAAGAAATTGAAGAAGATCTCAAAAGATGGAAGGATCTCCCATACTCCTGATTGGCAGGATTAATATAGTAAAGATGACCATTTTGCCAAAAGCAATCTATAGATTCAATGCAATCCCCATCAAAATTCCAACTCAATTCTTCAGAGTTGAAAAGAGTACTCTGCAAATTCATTTAGAATAACAAAAAACCCAGGATAGCAAAAACTATTCTCAATAATAAAAGAACTTCTGGGGGAATCACCATCCCTGACCTCCAGTTGTATTACAGAGTGATAAAAACTGTATGATATTGATACAGAGACAGGCAGATAAATCAATGGAACAGAATTGAAGACCCAGAAATGAACCCACACACCTATGGTCACTTGATCTTTGACAAAGGAGCTAAAACCATCCAGTGGGAAAAAGAATTTTCAACAAATGGTGCTGGTTCAACTGGAGGTCAGCATGTAGAAGAATGTAGATCGATCCATGCTTATCACCCTGTACAAAGCTCAAGTCCAAGTAGATCAAGGACCTCCACATAAAACCAGATACACTCAAACTAATAGAAGAAAAAGTGGGGAAGCAACTCAAACACATGGGCACTGGAGAAAATTTCCTGAACAGAACACCAATGACTGATGCTCTAAGATCAAGAATGGACAAATGGGACCTCATAAAACTGCAAAGTTTCTGTAAGGCAAAGGACACTGTGGTTAGGACAAAACGGCAACCAACAGATTGGGAAAAGATCTTTACCAATCCTACGACAGATAGAGGCCTTATATCCAAAATATACAAAGAACTCAAGAAGTTAGACCACAGGGAGACAAATAGCCCTATTAAAAAATGGGGTTCAGAGCTAAACAAAGAATTCACAGCTGAGGAATGCCGAATAGCTGGGAAACACCTAAAGAAATGTTCAACATCTTTAGTCATCAGGGAAATGCAAATCAAAACAACCCTGAGATTTCACCTCACACCAGTCAGAATGGCTAAGATCAAAAACTCCGGCGGCGACACAGGATGTGGAGAAAGAGGAACACTCCTCCATTGTTGGTGGGATTGCAGACTTGTACAACCCTTCTGGAAATCAGTCTGGAGGTTCCTCAGAAAATTGGACATTGAACTACCTGAGGACCCAGCTGTACCTCTCCTGGGCACATGCCCAAAAGAGTGCTAGAGCAATAGCCTATGTCACCAATATTGGCTCTGTACTTCATTCTTTCATTTGAAGAATTATCCGTTTATTTAAACCATTTACGAACTCATGGTACAAAGTATGAAAATTGCTCATTTTTTTTTCTTCAGGCTCACCCATCCCACTGTCTCTATACTAGATTAATGCTAGTCTATTCATGAAGATCTTTTTCTTATTACTTTAAAAATGAATATTTTAGCCGTGCACAGTGCCGTGTGCCTTGTAATCCCAGCACTTGGAAAGCTGGGGCAGGGTTGTGGTGAGTCTGAGGACATCCTAGACTACATGAGTTCCCTGACAAGTTAAGGAAAAAAAAAGCAAAATATTTTAACATACAGTTTCTGTTTATTATGAAAGTGGACAATAATATTCTATAACTACTGAGGTGTGGAGTTTGCTCACTAAGAGTAGAAATTTTTGCATTTAAAATGATGTTTCCAGTGCCAGGGTGAACAAGGTCACTGGAGTGCCCTTAATTCCTTTTAGGGAGTCTGCATGTGTGTGTGTGTGTGTGTGTGTGTGTGTGTGTGGGCCTCAGTACACACGGAGTAAGAGTTCCAGGCTGCAGCACTGATCCCATCTTTATAAAGTTGATCTAAGGTTTTGCAGAGTCTGCGGATTGAACATGAGTGATCAGGCTTGTATTACCTGGCGAGCCATCTCAGCAGCCATGGGGAATTTTGACGGAAGTGCCCTGTTTTAGCCCCCCTCGCTGGCAAAAGGTTATAGTGGACTGAGACCTGTCTGTTTTTTTTTTTTTTTTTTCCTGGAGCTGGGGACCGAACCCAGGGCCTTGCGCTTCCTAGGCAAGTGCTCTACCACTGAGCTAAATCCCCAACCAGAGACCTGTCTGTCTTAACGCATGTGCTTGAGTGCGTAGACTGTGGTAGGATGCAAAGGGCAGTTTGTGGAACCTGATCGATCTGCCTGCTGCTTACCCTGAAAGGCACGTGAGAGGGGAATGTGACCAAGAGTTGCAGGTGAGACTCCTTGCTGGCATTGGCACTGCGGGCTGTGCAACCTCAGGCAAATCTCAATACCCTCTCTGGGCTGCCACTTCCTAGGCTGTAAATGAGGAAGATAAATGAGACGCTTCTGAGGTTCTTAGTGCAACCACGCTATTTCTGTATGCCAGGTACAGCAGGTAAGACTCCAGATGACATCACTCTGGCTATACAGGGAAATTACCCTTTTTTTTAATTAAAAGATTTATTCATTTATTATATATAAGTACACTGTAGCTATCTTCAGACACACCAGAAGAAGGCACCAGATCCCATTACAGATGGTTGTGAGCCACCATGTGGTTGCTGGGAATTGAACTCAGGACCTCTGGAAGAACAGTCAGTGCTCTTAACCACTGAGCCATCTCTCCAGCCCCAGAAATTACATTTTAATTGTTTACAGAGTCCGTGCTAGAAAAGCCAATCAGGCTGCCCAACTTAGGCATTTTAGGCATATCAAGAGCCTGCTGAGATCTCTAGTATATTAGAGCATCCCATGATTTCTTTACTGCAGTATATCCTTGCCCAAACCATCCCTTAGAAAGTAGAGTGTTCAGTGGTAGAGTGCTTGCCTAGCAAACATAAGGCCCTGGGTTCGGTCCCCAGCTCCGAAAAAAAAAAAAAAAAAAAAAAAAAAAAAAAAGAAAGTAGAGTGTTGGTAAGTCCCATTTCATTTGACGGTAATTACTTTTTCATTATTCAGTGGTTCGCTTGGAGGAAGAAGTTGAAGCGAGTCCTTCGAAATTAACGAGCGATGTTTAGTAAAGTGTTTTGCTAAGTGACAATTCTATTGGGCTTCATGGATCTTTCACAGAAGTCATGTAAAGACCTGTGACGCCGTTGAGTAACTGGCACAGGAGACTGGAGAGTTGGCCAGGGTACAAGATGGGATTCTGGATGGCGAAGGCTTCAGTGTGACACGTGACAGTGAGCCTTGGAGGCATGGCCAGTTGCTAGCATTCTGTTGATGTTAGAGCTCTGTAGAAAAGGCCACTTAAAGCTGATTCCCAGAGAGGATATTTATTTTGTTCAAGCATCTCAAGAAGATAGAATTTGATTTAAAAAGTAAGTGTATTGTTAACTCGCCCTTCTTCAAAGCAGTAAAGACCTTTATTTTTAAACATTTTTTTTTTTAGATTTTTGCCTGATTGTATATATGTGCATTATACATACTTGCCTGGTGCCCTTGGAGGTCAGAAGGGGGCATGGATGCCCTGGAATTGGAATTATGGATAGTTGTGAGCAACCATGTGGGTGCTGGGAACTTTTGAAACCACCGTCCTCTGAAGAGCAATAGCACTTGTAACCATGGAGCCTTCTCTCCAGTCCCAAGACCTTTATAAATGAGCACTTCAAGTTTCCACTACTTACAAATTAATATGAGCTCTCACTGCAGCCAGGCGTGGTGGTGTCCCTGCAGTCCCAACTATGAGGGAGGCTGAGGTAGAAGATTGTTCCAGCACTGGAGTTCAAAGCCAGGCTAAATAACATCATCCAGACAAGCGCTTGCCTTGCAAGCATGAGGATTTAATTCCTAGACCCTGTGTGTCAATGCCGGGCAGGAGCCTGGAGAGGTGGCTCAGAATTTGCTGTGCTACCCTGGGAGCCTGAGTTCGGTTCCCTAGCACCCACATAAAAAGCCAGGTGTGGCCATGATGATGCCCATGTTCTGTCAGGGACAAGTCCCTGGGGCTTGCTTCAGGTTCAGGGGGGACCCTGACTAAAGAGAGTAAAGTGGTTAATGACAAAACAAGACACATAGCCACATAGCCTCTCTGGCCTCTGTGCATATACTGATGTATATCCACCCCTCCCATAAATACATACATTAAACACCAAAAAAGTTAATTAAAAAAGATGTCCAGTATGGTGTCGCACACTTGTGCACCTAGTGATGGAGAAACAGACATGGGGATACATGAGACTTGCTGGCCAGCCAGTCCGTTCTCCTTGCTGAGCACCGATAAGAGACTCTGTCTCCAAAGGAGTGACACCCAAGATTGTTCTCTGGGACACACGTACACACAGTTACAGTAAAACAATTCTCACCAGGCTTTCACATTCCAATAGGTCGGAAATGAAAACTGATTCAGGGGCGAAGTGATCATACCAGGATTCCTGCACTTAGCCCAGTGTCCACTCAGGAGCAGCCACCCTCAGGCCATCAGAAATGAGTAAGAGCTCCCCTTGGCAGGAGCCTAAGAAACAAGATGAGAAGAGGTGCTTCCTGTGCAATTATTTCAAAAGTCACCCACGTAGGTTGGAAATATAGCTTCAAGACCAGGATGCAGCTCAGTGGTTGTGTGTTTGGCTGGAGAACACTCAGTGCCGGTCTGATCTCCACCAGGAGGTGAGGAGAAGCAAACTGTATATACATGAACTTAAAAGAGTAGAATTTAAATATAATCTTGTCTTTCTGGAGCTCTATCCTTGGACATCAGAATGATATTCTGACAGTGATCGGGCAATAGATTGGGATGGAAATGTGGACAAAGAACTGTTTATAATTTCATTACATCATGGATTCTAGGAGAAAGTGGTCTTTGAGCATGACAGGATTTAAAAGTTAAGTAAAAATTCAGGAGTGGTAGCAGTCAGAAGCTACATGGCTGGAGCAGGGGAGCTGGCACAAGTTCAAGGCCACCATGGACTACAAAGTGAGGCCTTGTCTTAGTAAATACACTAAGGGGCTGGAAACCCGGCTCCATATTTAAGAGCTTGTGCTGTTCCCGCAGAGGACCAGAGATCAGTTCCCAGCACCCACGTCTAGCACAGCCACCTATAATTCCAGTTCCAGGGCACTTGATGCTTTCTTCTGGCCCCCACTGGCATCTGTACACACACACACACACACACACACACACACACACACACACACACACACACACACACATGCCACACACAAATGCCACACACAAATGCATACACATACACACATATACTGTATGCAACATATGCCTTTTAAAAATCTTTAAAAATAGTGTTTGATAAAGAATATCGTTTTTTTTCCACATAAAATAATACACACATGCACACATATCATATACAATTCCCAACAACATACACATGCAACAATGTCTTCTGGTGTGTCTGAAGACATATGTTCTCATATATAAATAAATAAATAAATCTTAAAAAAAAAAAAAAAAAGATGGCAGCATCCTGCTAGCAGAGTGATGTTTCCCAACCACTAACAATGATTTCCCAAAAGGGAGGGGTTAGAAACAATAACTACATTTACCCTAAAGCAAAGACTGCCCTTGTATGTATCGTTTATAGTGATAGTGCTAAATAGTGAAACGGGCGTCTACCCATTCTCTTTAAGCATATCAAAGTTGGTTCCAAAAGAGAAAACAAACAAAAACACGTATGAAAGACAGCATTTTAAATTATAAACTTCAGTACAAGTACCACTGGATTTAGTATTTTTTGTTGTTGTTTTGTTTGGCTTTTTGTTTGTTTGTTTTTGTTTTGTTTGGCTTTTTTTAAAGAGATTTATTTATTTTTATTTATGAGTACACTGCAGCTGTCTTCAGACACACCAGAAGAGCATCAGATCCCATTACAGATGGTTGTGAGCCACCATGTGGTTGCTGGGAATTGAACTCAGGACCTCTGGAAGAGCAGTCAGTGCTCTTAACCGCTGAGCCATCTCTCCAGCCCAGGTTTGGTTTCGTTTTAAGACAGGGTCTCACTATGTAACCTTGGCTGGCCTGGAGCTCACTCTGTAGATCAGGCTAGGCTTGAACTAACAGAGATCCACCTGCCTCTGTCACCCGACTGCTGGGATTAAAGGTGTGCTCTACCCTGGCACACCTTAGAAATCATAAGCTAACATTGCAATTAATTTGTTAAAAATTTAAAAATGTCTAGGAAGTGGAAATTTTCCTGAAAGACAAAATTGACAAGAGAAATAGCAACATGTCAAGAACTATTAATAAAGTGGGAATCTACTCAAATCTTCCTGCCACGTTTTGCAGAGAAAGACACTAGTCCCAGACGCCTGTAAGAGACTTCCTTACACAAGATGCTTCAGAGAATTTAACCTTTTGGGCTTAATGATTTATATGTCAAAGTATAATGACAGTACAAAAATTGGTCCACCTGACACATGAATAAATGAATCTAAAGTAAATGATAGAATGTGAGTGTTCTTGACTATTACTTGTAAGTCATGATACAGACACCCCGGAAGTGCTGCGATCATCAGCTAAAGCTCAAATATATTCAAAAAGAAGAATATTAAATCCAGGACTGAGTGGTAATGTCGAATGCCATTACACGTGAACACGTGATATTAAAGACACGTGTAAGCAGCCATGCTAGTACACGCCTGTGGTCCCAGCCTGTAGGACATAGAAGCAGGAGGATCCGACGTTCAGAGCTAACTTCAACTACATAGTGAGTTCGAGGTTGGCCTGAACTACATGAGGCCAAGTCTCAAGAAATTATAAAAAAAATCAAAGCAGTAGTCACACGTTAGAAGCATTTGTGTTGAATTCAGAAACAAGAGTAGATGTCACCATGCTACCTTGTCTATTTGGTCCAAAACAGCATGAAAAAGAGATAACAGTAAGCCAGATATTGTGTTTCAGGGTTGTGATTCCAGCAGTCGGGAAGCACAGGGCTAGAGAAATAGCCCAGCAGCTCAGACACTGGTTGCTCTTCCCAAAGACCCAGGTTCAATTTCCAACACCCACATGACAGCTTACTACTGTCTGTAGACTCCAGTCCCAGGGGATCTGACATTCTCTCCTGGCCTCCTTGAGCACCAGGCCAGCATATGGTACATGAACATACATACAAACAAATCTATATCTATATCTATCTATATAAAACAAGGGGGAAGGGGCTGAGGCAGGAGAATCACGAGCTGCAGACGAGTCTCAGAGTTAGGCATAGTATCAGACAAATAGGAAGAATTAGAAAGGGCAACCATCTGTGTTTAATAGCAGATATGTTGAGTCTGCATAATTAGTGAACCCAGAGGGACCTCCTGCTAGCTCTGTCCAGGACTTCCTAACAGACTGCTGCATACAAGATTGAAACCTAACAGGAATAACCAGGCTGGGTGTAAAGGTGCCTCTCAGGCACATAAGGCCCTGGGTACATTCAAATCTCATTGAAGAAATGATGGCCAAAAATAGTCAAGATACATTTGGAGAACAAGACTGGGAGTCCTGAGCCAGGAATCAGGCGTAGTCAACCCTGGTTATCCACTGGGGATGGGATCCAGGACCCACATGTCCTTACGGAAGTCCATGATGCTCAAACCCTACCTTTGAGACGTGCCATGTTGCATGTACACATATCTCGACTTCCAGTACCCAGCACACATCAGTGTGATGTAAAGAGTTTCCATAATGTATGATTTGGCAAATCATGACAAGGATGTCTGTATATTATAGACGCAATTTATAAACTATTTCTCTTCTGAGAGTCTGGAAGGCCAACTGTACTGTCTCAAGGAGGAAAGCTTGAATGAGTAAACTAAGGGACCTGAGACGTTAGTAGTAAAGTCTTTCCATTTTTCCATGACTAACGAGTTTACTAGATCAGCCCATTTATAGCTGGTTCATATTTGTGAAAAGTTCAGCCCACCAGTTTCCTAGGAGTATATCCCAAATCAGGGGCAGCAAAAAATTATTTCCTAAACCACCCCCCCCTCAAATCCAGGCAGACATTACTAGCTGAAAATAGAACTCTGGATTATAGGACCCTTAAAATTCCACTTGGTGGTGTGCCAGGCCATCTCACACACTGCATACAAAATTGCTCTCTCTAACCCTGCCCGAGTTATATTAGCTCTGTGATGTTATTGTAAAAGGGAGTAAAGAATGCTACACACTTGGTCTTTCAACTCCGATACATTTCTGTGGTCTTAGGAAATTCTGCGCTTCCTAAGACTGGAGTATTGACTCAGGGGTTAAGAACACTGTTGCTCTTGCCCAGGATCCAGGCTCAACTCCCAGCATCCACATGTAGCTCATAGACATCTGTGACTTCAGTCCCAGGGCACCTGACACACTCTTAGGACCTTCAAGAGCATCATACATGCACTTGATGTGCATACACGCATACAAAACATTCATACACATAAAATAATAAATAAATCTTTTTAAAAACATCTAAGACTTGCAGTCAGCTGCCAGTGGGCCCCCTGTTCTCACTCTGTAGACATCAGTGAGCTCCAGACTCAGATGCCAGCCACCTTCTTTCTGTCCCTGACTGATCTAATTTACTCTAAAATTTTCATTTATTTATTTATTTTTACTTTGACTTTTTTTTTTTAAAGCTAGGGTCTCCCCAGGGTGGTGTGGAACTTTTAATCTCCTCTAGTCTCTAAAGTGCTGGGGTTACAGGAGTGTGCCACCACACCCAGCTTGGACGTTTTAAATACCTTCTGCTTGGTGACAACTCCCAGATGGGACCTCAAGCTTGGACACTTGCCCACCTAAGGCGTTTCAAGCTTCATGTGCCCCAAATAGAATCCGCAATCACCATGCTCTTCTCTGTTGACCCTCCTCTGATGGCCCACCTTGGAAAAGAGCATATTTGTCCCTCTAGTTGGAGTCATGAGCTCCATTGTCCTCTCCAGCCAGGCTGGTCTGCTCCGGTCTTCCGAATGTCGCATTGGCATGATCAGGCAGGCTCAGCTGTCTCACCACCTGTCCTGTGGGCAGTGACTTCCTTAGATGGCAGCAAGGAAGGTAGGTGGTCCTCACTAGAGGCCCTCTAAGCTTCAGTGCTGTCACTCCCTTCAACCCCTCAAAAGTCTTTCCATAAGTGAGAACCAGGTACCTGTCCCTCCTGCTGCAGCCTGGCTTCTCCTGGCTTACTGTGCCCTCATCCCATCCTTCATGCCTGGTAGGGACACTCAGTCACTTCCTGGAGTGCTCTGCTCTGCACTTGAGGCCCTCTGTATGGTTTCCACAACCATGTCTCTGCCTTACGCGTCTCCTTTTGCCCTCGGGCCATGAGGACCCCTGTTTCCAACTTCTGTTTCTGGTAGTTTGACTTGACTTGTGCTATGGGGACGGGTTTAGTCCCAAGAGTGCTCAGCCCTGAGAGGCCCAGAGTAGAGCAGCAGTGGCAGTGGCAGCGGCAGCAGCGGCAACAGCAGCAGCAGCAGCAGCAGCATTTCTCCGGGCTGTGTTCTGCCCTTGGCTGCAGCCTCTGGCTATGTTCTTAGCAAACTTATCCTCCTGGGAACTGAGGTTTGACCTCACTGACAGAGTCTTGTCTACACTTCAGGGAAGGTTTCTTCCCACAGTTGCTCTCTCCACTGCTATTGGGAAAGAAGGCTCCTTATGTCTTGACCCCCAATGTTCCTATTGACTCCACCCTCTGATGTCCTATATCCATGGCTTCCATGGCTTGAAAACACCTTCAGCGGGGCCCTGACCCTCTGTGACGGAGCTGATTCCTCCTTTAATTATGGTTTATTAAGTAAGTGCCCATTTATTCCCACCTACTGCCTTGTAACCCCATGATTAGACTCTCCATTCCTACCTTCCTGCTAGTCTGGTCATTTGAGGACTGTTGGTAGCCTCCTCCTTCTGAGATCAAAGGGTCTTGGCTTCATCCATGTTGAGCACTCTTTTAAAATGTTGACACAGAGTTCATCAAAGCCCTCTATGGCCCTTAATGCTGTGCTGGCTTCTGATTCAGGAGTGATATTCCTGTGTCCCTTTGTCCTCAAGTCCATCCCAGGTTCCTGTGTCACCTGCTAGCCCCGTTTTGACTTTAGACACTGTAGGAGATGCCTGACCACTCCTAAGCTACTACATCCCCAGCTACGCAGGAGGCTGAGGCAGGAGAATTACAAGTTTGAGGTCAGCGTGGGCTACAGAGTAAGGCCTTGTCTTTAAGCAAAAAGAAAAGAAAGAGAGAGAAAGAGAAGAAAAGGGGGAGGGGTTTGTGAACTAACTTTCTACAAAATTGAATGGAAATGAAGACATGGACCAGTATGGAGGAAAGAAAGATCATTCATTTCTCAGAGCACAGACTCCAAGAACTTAAAATCCAAGTGCACTGACTTCTCTGGAGACCCTCATCTGGCCTACAGTCAAGGCACAACACCCTTCTGGGTTTCATCCTTAGTGAGTCTCTGTGTCTTCCCTACCTCACCCAATCCAATACCACCTTCCCACACGCGGTCCCAGGCCCCTCAAAGGGAATCATCCTTCGCATGTCTTTTCTTGGTCTGACTTCAATATATACACACTGGACACAGCAATAGTTCTGCAGTGTCCCAGTGTCTGTTGCCTGTTACACAGCACACGGCTGCACCTGCGATGTGCTCAGTAATGTGGCTTTACTGAGGAGTTAGGGGGCCACACAGTCACCGCTTTCTAACCCCAGCTCTGGTACTGTCATACCAGGTCACACCCGTCCCACTTCTGTGGCTCCACTGTCTTCTATCAAGAGGCAGCACTCTAAACCCCAGCTCTAATTCTGCTTCTCCCCCAGCCTTCCCTCGGTGCTCATCTGAGTATTAACCACCCATCTCTCTGAAATCCCTCTCCACACATAGTTGGGTGTGGTGGCCTGCCTCTGTGGTCACAGCCCGAGAGAAGCTGAAGTTGGCAGATTGACGCTAGGTGCTTGTCAGCTGAGGCTTCAGCAAAACAGCAAAACAAAACAAAATGCAAACCGACAACAGTGAAAACAAAGGAGGAGGAGAGAGGACTCAGCAGTTAAGAGCTTCTGTGGCTCTTAGAGAGACCAGGGTTCAGTCCCCAGCAGCCATGTAGTGTCTCACAACCATCTGTAACTCCAGCTCCAGGGGATCAGATGCTCTCTTCTGGCCTCTTCAGGTGCCAGGCAGGTAACTAAGACATACAGACTAAGTCAGGGTGTCTCTTGTTGTGATGAAATGTCATGACCAAAAGCAACTTGGGGAGGGCAGGAACCTGGAGGCAGGAGCTGATGTAGAGGTCGTGGAGGGATGCTGCTTACTGGCTTGCTCCACGTGGCTTGCTCAGCCTGCTTTCTTAAAGAACCCAAAACCACAGACCAGGGATGGCACCACCTACAATGGGCTCGTGTCTCCACCATCACGCACTAATTAAGAAAATGCCCTGCAGGTTTGTCCGCAGCCTGATCCTAAGGAGGCATTTTCTCAGTTGATGCTCTCTCCTTTCAGATGACTCTAGCTTGTATCAAGCTGACATAAAACAAGCCAGGACACACACACACACACACACACACACACACACACACACACACACACACACACACACACTCACACCACTCATACACATAAAATAAATCTTTAAAAAAATCCATTTTCTTTCCTTTTCTTCTTTTGCTTTTCTTTGTGTCTCTCTCTTTATTTTTGTCTCTCTCTACTTTTGTTTTTGAACTCAGACCCTCCTAAATTCAATGTCCTGAATGTGAGGGCTTCAAGACATTTCAGATGGGTGCCACCCTAGGTTACAGAGACAGATTTTGAAAAGATGTGTTATGTCTTAAACTGTCCACCAAACCTGTGCATCAGAAATAAACCCCAGGCTGCCCCTGCTGTAGAACAGCCACCATTTGATCTGACTGGAAAATCAACAGATCCCAAAGGCCCCCAGTGAAAATTACATAACGGTTGAAAGGAAATAGAGCTGCCAAGCGCCAGGAAAGCAGCCGGGAGACTTGAGAACCGAAGGCCTGTTTGGTGCTCAGTGACATAAGGTTAAGGCTGCTGTTGTTTGCAGCATTTTGTAGCAGTGTAATAGGCAACTCAGGTTCCTGAGGCTAGCCTCAGACTCACCAAGTAGCCCACGTTAGCACTCAACCTCTGCTATTTCTGCCTCCAATTCGCAGGTGCTAGAATTATGTACTTGGGCCACTGTGTCTGGCCTTCAGTTGTTGTTGTTTTGTTTTATTTTTCCCAATTAAGGTGTACCAAGTAGACCAGGTACCGTTTCACAGAGATAAATATCACCTCCAGGCGGGATGTAGCCCCACTCCCTACCTACCACCATCATAGATCAGTTTCACCTGTTCTGACGACTGCCACAGGTTGATTTTGTCACAGTGTGACTACAGAGCTTAGGAATACAAA
This sequence comes from Rattus rattus, assembly GCF_011064425.1. Taxonomy (NCBI): domain Eukaryota; kingdom Metazoa; phylum Chordata; class Mammalia; order Rodentia; family Muridae; genus Rattus; species Rattus rattus. Next base: position 67,779,391 of record NC_046165.1, read on the forward strand.
CTAAAGCGTGCCGTCCCCGGTGACGCAATCTTATCAGACCCTGTTGCTCTGTGGTCTGTCAGTCACCACGGCGTTGCTATGCAGCATGCGACTGTTCAAAGTGCTGTCATAACGCTGGGTGCAGCATCCGGTCATTAAACTGTATGTGCCTCACAGAGCTAAGCAGTTCCCGTCTATGAAGAGAATACACTTGGGCCGCCTTCGATATCAAGCAGCCACATATATATACCTGAGGCACACTACTCACAGGGTTAGTCTCAAGAGTGGGGTGCTGACATCAGCTGAGCGGCAGAGGGGAAGCAAGAGAGGCTGGGTCCCACAGTCCCCTCCAGGGGCCTGCCCACATTTATCTGAGGACTATCCAGAAAGTTCCCTCTTTGGCACAGGGACAGCAGGGCTCGTCTTGGCCTTTGTTCATTATCCACATTTTCAGAACTGGTGGTGAGCCTCCAGGACTTCAGTTCCCAGCAGCCTTTGTGTGTTGTCTGCTCATCACTGCAGTGAAAGTGCGGGAGGGAGGGAACAATAGAGGGGATCGGCTGGTTTGTTTCCAAAACTGGAGCTTCAGAAGACAAGAGGCAGGGCTGTAAGTCTTTGGCTTGTTTGCGTCTTGATGTTTTGAGACAGGATCTTACTCTGTTCCTGGCTGGCTTGGACCTTACTATGTAGCCCAGGCTAGCCTCAGACTCATGGCAATCCTCCTCCAGTCTCCCAAGTGCTAGAATTACAGGCAAGAGCCTGGTTTTGTTTTCCATAC